>NC_133772.1:117727427-117854625 GCF_003597395.2 Chelonoidis abingdonii | reverse complement strand
TTCATCACACAAATGGAGGGACACTGTTATGGTAGCCCAGGAGAGGTGTGAGAGGAGGGAAGCAACGGGTGGGTTTGTAGCAGGGGCACCCTCTAGAATGCCATGCAGCTCATCATTTCTGTGGGATCTCTGGGGCTCCGACGCGGAGTGACTGTGCTCTCTGGCACTCTAGTAAACTTGCCCCGTATTCTAGGCAGGACTGACTCTATTTTTAGACTAAACATAAAGAAGGGAATGACCCGGGGAGTCATTCCCATTTTTGTCCATGCGCCCCCGGCTGACCTCAGCAAGGCCAGCCAGGAGCACCCATGACAGCAGCAGACAGTACAAAAGGATTGATAACCATCATCGCCACTTTCCAATTGCGAACTGTACAAAATGATTGATAACTGTCATCTCATCGCCAATTTACAATGGCAGATGGGGCAATAAGGATGGTAACCATCTCTGCTACCTTGCAAAGGCAAATGAATGCTGTTGTGTAGCACTGCAGTACTGCCTCTGTCAGCAGCATCCAGTACACACACGGTGACAGTGACAAAAGGCAAAACAGGCTTCATGGTTGCCATGCTATGGAGTCTGCCAGGGCAATCCAGGGAAAAAGGGAGCGAAATGATTGTCTGCCATTGCTTTCACGGAGGAAGGATTGAGTGACGACATTTACCCAGAATCACCCGCGACACTGTTTTCCAATGGGCGGGGAGACTGCGGGAACTATGGGATAGCTATGGGCTAGCTACTCACAGTGCAACTCTCCAGAAATCGACGCTAGCCTCGGTACATGAACTCACACCACCGAATTAATGTGCTTAGTGTGGCTGCGTGCACTCGACTTTATACAATCTGTTTTACAAAACCCATTTATGTAAAATTGGAATAATCCCGTAGCGCAGACATACCCATACTGTGCATGTTAGGCTGCATAGTTCCATGGTTATCAATAAAGATACACTCAGGCTTGGTGGACCTGGGTAATCATTTATATTACCATATTTTTGGCCCTTAATAATAAAGAATATTTAATTCTTGCCATCTTAGAACTTTTTATGATGTGCACTCCTCAGTTCCAAGGAGGGATTAAAACAGCTAAAATTACATGCACACACACACACACACACACACTTTTTTTAAAAACCACAAAATGTTTTCCTGCACTTTGCTTACCCTGTAAAAATCAAATAATTAAAAAAAAAAATCCTCCTCCATGCCATATGTATATATTTACTTTACCTTTGAGACTGACAGTGTTAGAAGACTTAGGATATATCTTCTGTGTTTTGAAATACAAATCGGTGAGCAAAGGTGTCTTATTCTCCTGGAATATAAAATGGCAAAACTTTGTGACTGGGTTTAACTTCCTAAAAGTATTGCTTCCTTCAAATGTTTTGGGGCACCCAGTGAAGTTGATTGAAACTTCACAACATGTGAGGGGCAACACACTTTCTTCTCTAGAACCCTCAGCCTCTGCCTCTCGTTGATGTGCTATTTCAGAGAGCAATTCTGCCAAAGGTGAAATGGAGAGATCCCCACCTCTCAGTAAAAGATTCCAACTCAGAGCGGCAGGTTTCACATAGGGATGTCTTTACACAGTTCAATCCAGCAGTGACTGGCAGTCTGTCTCTAAGGGAAGAACTGGTTTTAAAAAAACAATAACTCACTCTCGTGTCATTTTACATACCTTGAATTAGATTGGTGTTAAGCGCATGAACAGGCTCAAGGCCAGTTCTAGTGCCCATGGGAGAAGCATAAAGCTTGAGTTCCACCTTCCCCAGCTGGTGAACAGTACATTAAAAAGAGTTTTAAAGGCAACTGGGGAAGATTCAGTTGAGAGTCACCTGAGCCTTTAGAGTCAGGCAAAGTTAGATGGGGGAGGGATAGCTCAGTGGTTTGAGCATTAGCTTGCTTAAACCAAGGGTTGTGAGTTCAATCCTTGATGGGGATGTTTGGGGATTGGTCCTGATTTAAGAAGTCATTTGGACTAGATGATCTCTTTCTTGAGGTGTCTTCCAACCCTAATAATCTATGATACTAGTGAACTACTAGACATGGAATATGTATATTGGTTGGCACATTCTATAGAACATTTGAGTCAAAAATACCTAAGAACCGATAGCTCATTTTTTCAAAGCTGACAAACCCAGACCCTCAGAGATATTTAGGTACCCAGGTCCCATTGATTTCAACAGGAGTTAGGCACCTAATTACCTTTAAGGATTTGGGCCTTAGACATATAAGGTAATATTTTTAAAAAAGGTCTAGGGGACAGATTACAAAGGTATTTAGGCATATGAAGATAATAATAGGCACAGTGGGATTTTCAAAAATATCTAAAGTGACTTAGATGCCTAACTGCCATTGACTTTCAATGAGACTTAGGCTCATATGGGCCAGGTTTTTAAAGGTATTTAGGGGTTTAGAAATGTAGATTGGTACCTAATGGGGTTCTGAAAATTGCCTAGGTACCTGCTTCTCACTGATTTCAGCATAGCACCCTGGAAGTTATAAGCTTATGAGCTGCCCCACGGAATTGTGTATTTTCCAGAGATGCCTGTAATATTGTTTAAATGTTGCCATTCTTCATCAAGGAAAACTGCCATTGGAGTCAATCAACACTTGACTCAATATAGGGCTGCAAAATTGCATCCTTGCAATTGTAATAAAGATGGGCACAGCACTTTAAAGTATTTACTTTCTGAGGCTCAGCACATCCTACACAGCTAGATTCACTCTTTTGACTGCCACAGTCAAACAGATAAGAGTCAGACTGCTAATGAATCAGACTGCTAGCATGTTGGGCTGCTGGACAGTTAGGCTACCCTCTAAATGCTGGATGTCTGGCAATATAACTTATTGGCACAGCAGAATCTAGAGAGTGCTATACAAATCGGGTCTATGAACATTACAGTGACACATTCCACTGATGCATTAATGTTTGGCAGGAATAGAGAGAGAAAGAAAGAGAGAAAGATGAGGGAGCTGGTCACAGGCCTGCGTTAGTCTTAATTATCTTCCATTTCCACTCCTGCTTCCCAAATCGGGAACACAGATGGAAAAGTAATTAATGCATAAACTAATTAGCAATCTCATTTGCCAGTTGTTACATGATAAAGTAGGCTATGTACAGAAAGGCTTCTGGAGGTGGAAAAAGAGGGTCTGGAGAGTGAAGCTGGGAGGAGGGGAGGTAACTTTTCCATGTGTTAAAATGATGCAGCCAGGCTGACAGTTTTCAAAAGGTCCCAGGGAAATGTCAGCACCACAGCTGGTGCAAGTATAAAATCACCAAGTCCTTGCTTTGCTCTACTGTGAGTAGCAGAGAGGAGCAAAGAGATGGCTACTTGTTCAGAAAAACCCCGAGAGGAGCAGCAGAAGGAGCAGTGACTCTATAGCATGTTCCCCCTCCTCTCCAGGGACCCTCAAAGGATCTTCCACAGCATTTCCACATGGCAGGGAGTCATGCTGCTTCATGGAGGGGTCAGATTGTATTATGGTGGGAGACTAGAGGGAGGGGGACTAAGGTGAAGGTGAGGTGCTTTTGATTGCATTCTGTCCTGTGAATGGATTAAAATGCTACTGTGAAAACCATCACCTGGGTAGTGCATTAAGGTGCAGATATGGCAGGAGTGGCCACAGCTCCCATGGGAACTATGCGGTTAGTAAAAGGGGATGGAAGGGTGAGCCATAGAACAGCACAGAATGGTTAGAGTCCATGAGGTTAAAACTCCAAAGATCTCTCATGGCTCCCAAAAAATCCTCCTCCCCTGAGGGGAACACTGAAAGGAATAACTACAATGTGACCCTCATGCAATCTCCTGGGGCCTCTGTCCCCCATCCATGGAGGCTAAATGGTCTACAAAATTAGAGATGGGAAAGATCTGTTAAGTCACATAGTCTGTATCCCTGGCTGCTTCAAGATTGTTTCTGTTATTGTAGCTTGTAGTGTGTTTTGTCCTGTTCACTTCCACTTTTTAAATGACGCAGGTGTCTGCAGAGTAGATCCAGTATGGCACTGCCAATGTTCCTACCTTTCCTATGGTGAACTTTAATTAAACTTATTTGTCGTTCCAGCTGAGGGGAGGAAGAGAATAGGAGGAGCAGGAAGGGATGACGAAGAGACAGAGATGACTGAGGCATCCGCTGCCGAATTGCCGCCGAAGACCTGGACGTGCCGCCTCTTTCCATTGGCTGCCCCAAGCACCTGCTTCCTTCGCTGGTGCCTGGAGCCGGTCCTGGCCACATGCAAAGCTGACATATTGGAAATAGTGAAACAGTGCTATGGAAGGCCATTATTAGTAGGTTTCTAGGCAAGTTGTACACCTGAAAGTTCTGCTTCATGTTCAGTATCTGGATATGCAATGGCTTGGGAACAGACATATCCTTCAGTTTTTTGACCAGCGGCTCACAAATACCCAAGAAGAGATGTCCCCTATGACATGATCAATCTTACTTTTTATATGTAACCCCCATATGTGATGAGACAGAACTTGGGGAATTTTACCTACATCATGTGAATACTGACCAGGTTATACACAAACAATAAAAACCTATTGCTTATGGACCTCACTACTGTGTCTCTGTGCCCTGATTTAAGACTCTGCCAGTAACCATGGACACACAGGATAAGCATACACATTTTTTGAAATACACTTTGAAACTCTGAACATTTCCAGAGTCATGTGTCACTGCTTGTAAAGCACAGAAACAAGGCTTATATTCTTTCAACTGAACCAGGAGCACAGGGATCAGATACTCTTAGAGTTGTTAGTGTGAAGAGAGGATGGGTGGGAATCAAGGAAGGTTTATTTAGCTTTCCTTTATTATTATTAACATTTGCATTTTCTATTTAAAATTCTGCATGTTAATTATAACTGATTGAAATGCCATACCCCAAACCCCTGATCTGAAGCAGCTAAGAAGTGCCGTGCTTAGGCAATAATTGTTAACATTGTTGTTTAGTATGTTTGTCACAGAAATTTAAGAGGACATAGTTTGGTCACATGCTGATGTAGATGATATTTCTTATCCACTCTTTTGAAATCTAAGTGTTTTCCTTTTTGCCTGAATTCTCTATTATATTTGACTGCCTCAGTAACAGAAGGATCTCCAGTTCTCATGCAAGTGCGATACTCTGTGAAACTTCTTACTTAGCAGAGGGAGATCAGGAAGTAAAGCAACATATTTGTCACTAGCTTATCAAGTACTTCAGTGCTTTCTAGGGAATGTTTCTTAAATTGCCAAAGCAGGTGTCTTAAAATGCCTCAGTCTTTGTGCAGTAACCCTCTCTCATAAAAATTCTGCTATGCATGTTAAAATGTAATAGCTGGAATATATCATATTAACACACGGAGAGCTACATTAAAGTAACATTAAGGGACTGACTTACACCCAGCAGAAGCCAGGAAATTCAGAGTTAGTGATTCCACTCAAGTCTTACTTCTCTTTGCACTCTACCTGAGCATTACAGGAACATGTAAGCAGTGTGTGATGGTACATAGCTGATGTTCTGCTAGACCTGGGCCTAGCAAGGTGAATGAATGAAGGCAAAGAAAGCATGAGGATTACACACTGGCGGCCAATTAGAAGGAATTCAGAGGAGATTGACTAAAATGATTAAGGAGCTGGGGAGACTGATATGCAATGAATGAGGAAATGAGGACTGAAAGAATATGAATCACCCCTATCTCAAAGCTAAACCTCTACCTTCACCCTCTTTCTGTTCTACAATCACATTCTTTCTACCTGTTCATCTTGGGAGAACAGAGATGACTGTGTGTCAGGGAACCAGAAAGTGGGGTTGTGTAGGGCATGATGGGGTCATTCATTTTGGTGGGATTAGTCTGAAGGAGTTTCAGATAATTGGATTAGCTTCTCCAAATTAACCCACTCTCTAAATGTTTTGAGGTTCCTATTGATGCCTATAAGGAATAGGGAAAATAATGAAAGTCAGTGTGGATAGTTTTGCTAAATGGTGACCAATAGCCAGAACACATCTGACCCTACACAGGTGTGAAAGAGGGGGAGAGGACACAAGGAGCTTTCAAACAGAAGAGCTAGCCAGCTTGTGGTTGAGGCACAGAGAAACTGACCCACGCCAGTACAGGTGGTACCAGCCTCATAAAAGGAGGCAAGGAAGAGGAGAAGGAAAAGAGGAGTACTATCATCTTAATCGCCACTGGCCAGATGGGTTGATTGTGTACACACATCCTATCTCTTTACATACATGATGGTGGAGCTACTGCTGTTCCCCAGGAACCCCATGAGGAATTGCATGTGGAGCTCTGTTCCACTGCAATGTGGCTCATCTGCAAGCTCCCCAGTAGAGAGTTGTGCCTTTGAGCTACATTATGCCTTTGAGCCTAAACAGAGAGATAACCATCTTCAGTGTTTGAAATATGGACACTGAGAAGGTACAGGAATGGCTTTGGGTGGTCAGATGAGGTATAGGTAGGCATAACAGGATGTATATGAGCAAAAGAAAATTTAGGCTGAATGTTAGGCACCATTTCCTAATAACAAGATTTTCTGGGCTCTGAAGTAGCCTTCCTAGGGAAATGACAGAAGCCTCATCCCTGGAGTAATATCAAACTAGATTAAACAAAGTCCTGGAGAATGGCCAGTCCAGCACTAACTAGTGGGATGGACAAGAAGATCTGATAAATCTTTGCATCTCTAATTTTTTAATTTTCTCCACTGTGGAGGTGTGTATCTCACACAAACAACCGATGATTTTTAAAGCTCAATATCCTCCTCTTTAAACTAAGCCATGGAATCCTTTTTCAGTTCTTTCTGATCCCAAGATCTTTTGCCTCTCATTTTTTCTCCATTGAATTTGCAAACAAACTAGATCTTCTTACATTTACCCACGCATTCATCCATATCCTCCAACAATGCTCTTTTCTTCTCTATAGCCCTACCAATTGTTTTCTGGCTCCCTCCATCACCTTAAACCAGCCAGAATCTGGATACTTTTGTAACAGATGCTTTAGAAATAGAGATAACTGGGTCTGTGGATGAGGGGATTAGTTGGGAATTGGTCCTGCTTTGAGCAGGAGGTTGGACTAGATGACCTCCTGAGGTCCCTTCCAACCCCGATATTCTATGATTCTATGAAATGCAGAAAGATTGATAGCCCCTCTCCCTTTCAAAAGCCTCTAATAGGTTCTCTGCCTTCCTGTAATACTTCCAAGTTCCCTGTATTTTTGAGGCTTTTACATGTATCTGATTGGGTAGGGATTCTGTTTCAGTCACATCTCACACATGCTGGTGTTTCCCAGATTAGAGAATACAGTCCATTCTGTCCCAGATTGTAAGCACTACCTCGGGCCTTGCACATACACTGGCAGGCACCATAATGGAATCATCAGAGGTAGAATGGTCTCCTAGGAAGGTCATGGAGAGGGAGTGAGGTCTTGAAAAGTGAAGAAGAGCTAAAAGGAGGTTAGCTAGAAGTAGCAAGAGATCCAGGGGCTTACTTATGGTCACAGGAAGGAAGGAGGTGTGGGTATGAGGAAAGTGCTGATGAGGAAGGAAGAAGAGAAAGGAGGGAAGAGGAAGGAGGTATGTAGGAAATTAATAGAATAGGTTGATTTTAATGGGCCATGTTTTACACTAGTTATATCTTCCAAACGTGTTTGGCCAGTCTTACTTTAAGTGAGTTCAGTTAAACGCATTAACTGCATCAACCTTGAATCTGCCCCTGGGAGTGTTCCACATTTCAGCACCATGTGAACTTTTATGACCAAGTTATTTCCCCCTTAGAAATTCAGCAGGGTTTTATAAGGGAAACAATGACAGACAAACTCTTAACTATTGTAATGTTAGTTGTGGGCTATTCAAATACAGAGACATTATTAGAGTCCCGGGAGGAACTGCAACTACTTTTCAACGTATCTGTTGGCCATAGAAAAACCTGCCATCCTCACTTTATTAGGAAGTCCTGGAATGCTGCAGTTTCTGCTGCCCTCTAGCATCTAGACCTCTTTAATAATGCATATTTTAGGACCCTTACCTACACTAGGTATTCATATAGCATGGTAGTACTCAACATGAGTAAAGGGATGAGGAGAAATAAACCCTTGATTAGGCACCAAAACTTGAACTAAAAGCAAGATAAGGTCTTTCTGCAGTCCAAAGCAGGTTGATTAAGTTTAATTTCATTATTTTTCACTCTTACTGTCTCAGTTTAGAGAAATAATTAGAAATAATTGTCAAAATCCAGAGTTAAAGGTTCTTCCCACATTTGCTGCAAAGCCAGAGGCAGAAGGATCTTGGCATCTCAAGAGAAAACCAGTCCTTGTTTTAAAAAGAAAAAAAATCAAAGCCAATCTGACAGATTGAAGAACTCAAGTAGTTTGACATGATACAGAACAACATCCAAGCTTTTGAGTGATTTTCCACTGTGATCCTGAACTTTTGAGCCTTCCAAACAGTAATATTAATTTAGGTGAACTGTGTGCATTTTTAAAGGTTTGTTATTAATAACATTTGTTAATAGACATATTGATGTTTCTAGCTCACAATAATTATATTCAGAGGCAGAGGCTGAGGCCTATGCAGTACTTTTCATCTTCAAAACCTTATACAAACACTAGCAAAAAAAAATCTTCTTGCATCACTCTGGTATTAATCTCATTTTACCATTGGGGAAATGAGTCAAAGAGGTTAAATTGTATGCTGTAGGTGATGGATGGAGTCAAAATCAGGATAGGCCGAGACGTCAAAAGTTTCTAGCTCCATACATCTCTTTTACACCTATAGTATGAACTAAGCCATGTACCTGAAATCCCAGCACAGTTTAATAACGCTGTTATGTCTGACTTTTCACACAGCTGGTGGGTTTGTGTGTGTGTGTGTGTGTGATGTCAGCAGGCTATCTTAAAAACAGGGAGGATGTGTGAATGACTCCCACATTACTGCTCACCTACTCTCCCACAAAGTAGCAATGCTGATGAGACTGGAGACAACCCCCATATTATCTGAGATGAAGTAAACTCTTTTTGCAACACTTCACACCTCTGTCCTCTTGAGCTGTGGGATTCCATATTGGATCTACATTTCCCAACTACTAGTTCAGCATAGCCGACACCCTTCACCAGGCCAGATGTGTGAGTTTTGTTTGCCTTTTTAAAAAAAAAAAAAAAAAAGCTATTTTTCTTTCTCCTCTCCTCGTTTCATGTTATTATCATGACAAACGCAGCTGAACTGCCATTAGAACTGAAGATTTATTCTTTCTTTTCAACAAAGCAAAGATTCAGGACTAGAGCTCTAATTGGAGGTCAAAGAGTTCCTAATAACACTTGAAGTTTGGAGTTCAAAAGTCAAATGACTTTGGACTGCCATCTGGGTCCCAGTAAAATAAGAATGAAAACTAAGATATCCCTCACACTAGGGATTTATTTTCTCCCTACACCAGTCAGTCTTTGCAAAGCAATTCTACAACAATATTAATACTTTGCATCTTTCATTTAAGCACTTCAAAGTTGGGTAGGTATAACAATCCCCACTTCACAGGAGAAACTCAGGCCAAGAGTTATTAAGTGATTTGTCACAGGGTAATTGAACTGGTAATAGAACCCAGGTGTCCTGATTTCAGTCCTCTCCTCAAACCTCTAAATACACTCCCATCCCATATTGTACAGTGTGGGCCAGATTCTCAGGCTTGCTTTAAGAAACTCAGGTGTTACATAGACACAGAAATTACCCACATACCTATACCTGGAGATTATCCCAATGTGAGGAAGTCCCAAGCTGTCACAAAATCTGTGTAGGTGGCTTCTGTGTCAATCCCACTGGAGCTCAGGGCAGGTGGGATGAAAGGACGTTGGGAGGGGACATGACCAGAGTCCTGCCTACTCTAGCTATCACCAGCTGACAAAGGGGTATGAACTAGGGTGGACCAAGGCAGACAATCAGCGGGCTGTAACCATCTCACCAACAAATCTACTTCTCCGCTTTGCCAAACAGATTTCATCTGCGGGGGTTGGGGAGAGGGGGAAGAAAAAAAATCCTGCCTCTTATTCTCAAGCAGCCAGATTTTGAACTCCCACTGATGTCAATGGGAGTTTGAGTAAAGCCATCGTTAAAACTGAGCAAGGAGCTCAGCATTTGTCCAGGTGAGAAGAAACCTGGTTTATATGTAAAAGACTGAGTCAGACAGTATGTCTATCAAAAAGTATCTTGTACGTTTTATATGGTGGACTGTTCTTCATCTAAGTTATATTTCAACTTTTTGATTAACTATTTAAAAAGTATAACATCAGAAAACATGCAGTATGCTTCACATTTTCTCTGCTTAAATGCGATTCAATTCTATATGATACATCAATTGAAGTACAGGCAACAGGGAACAGTTCCCGGGGCAAGTGGTTCTCTTTTATCTGTTGTTCTACAAAGTACTTTGCATGCTTTGGGCTCTACAATAATAAATAATAATAGTTAACAACAGGGAGAAGTAGAGGCAAATACCACAAACTCTTAAAAAAACAACACAGCACCAAATCTCTCAAGCTATCTTCCCCCCACAAAACTGTTCAAAACTAATGTCATAATCGTAAACCATTAAGAAACTTAAAATATTTAAAATAACAAAAACTGAATCAATGTTGAGCTTTCTGTTTTATGAAAAAGGTTTCTTCTGTCCCCCATGTTAATGTTACACAAGATAATGAGCTTGAACTTTTATCTATATTTATAAGATCTGTTTGACATATTATTATAGAGAATTTTGTAGCTGAATAGAATGTTACCTAGGGAAATTTACATATGTAAATTAGAGTACTATGGAGATGACATTGCTGGAGTTTTCTGCTTTCATTGATAATTATTCAACGTAACTTTGTTGTCCAAGTACAAATTTACACAGTCTTCTATATGACTCTTATTTTAGCATATTACTTTAATAACTAGCCACTATAAGTCATAAGAGACTTTAGCTAGATCAGGTTGGCTAGCTCCCAAGGGCCATTAGGTCTTATAATTTTAATTCAAAATAGAGTTTATGTTCAACATATTAGAAGAGTAAATTAAGTGTTAATTTGGTGCTGGCTGGTTGAGAGATTATATGACTGTGATCATAAAATGCAGAAAATGTTTCCAGAAATCTAGCACAGAAATTAAACTAATTGAAATTAGCTTGAATTTTATTTTTAATACCAGTTTGATTAGTTTATGAATCAGTTTCATAACGTTATCATAGAACTTCAGTCTTTATTAGTGATCACACATTTATACATAATGTAATCTTCGGGTTTTCACTGCCAGATGTAGTAGAGCGGCAGAGTTTCTTTACCTTTTTACCAATGTTTAAACTACAGTGTATCACACCACTACAGTGCAGAGTCATTCTTATGCAATGGGCTGATCTGAGGTGGGTCATGGTGCAGGAGGATTTCTTTCATCCCCTGGAGCTATGGAGTGGCAGTACAACCTCAGGACTGCAGTAATCCATATATGCTGCTCTCCCCGGCCTCGGCACGAATGGCCAGTACATCAGCATATTTACTCAATTCATTCCAACTGGTCTATCCCTAAAACTGTCATCTACCTGAGGCACAGGGAAGCCCACAGAGCCCAGTCCATGAGCAAGATCCCAACATCTTGCCCAAATGCTACTGCATCCAAGGCCCACAATTAAAGGCATAGTGACCCTGGCTAGAATAAATCTGTGTCTAGCGAAGTAAAAAATGAGCATTTCCAATTGAAAATGTACTGCAGTGTGCTGAATGCAGTTGTGCTTAGAGTGGGTTTAGGGTGAAGGTCTTCTCTGAAAACAATGATTTCACTCTAAAAGGGCATCATTGTATGCTACATTGAAATCATCACCCTATGAATTGCTGGAATTGCCAATTGCCAGAACACATTATTACTTCATGATGGTATCTATTGCTAAATGCCTCGTGATGGAAATCCTGTGCTTTTGCTATAGCAATAGTACAATAATAATGTGCAAATGATGTTAAAACTGAAATAATTCCACCCCTCCCGTTGCAGCAAAAATAAAATATGACATTGACAAAACTGGTGTTGGCTAGTCCAGCACCCAGGAGGGAGCAGAGCAGGAGGAGAAGAAGACTGCTTTACAGATACTGAGGCACTCAGAGGATACAGTGGTCTCACACTGAAACCATTTGCGTCAATTACATTTCCAGATTTTAACATTCCATGGAATTGACTTGTCAATGTGACAACTGGGAGAAAAGAGATAGGGCAGGACAGGAAATGGCAAAGTTGAGAGGAAATTAGAGCAACTTTGCATGCCAGAGCAATAGTGCATAGTTGTCCTAGATCAGTTACAGACATTAGTTAGGGGCTGCTAACATTGTGGGCCAGATTTTCAAAAGTGATCAGCACCCACAATTGGGATCAGATTTTCTAATGAGCTCAACACCTATCTGGCTACTGAAATAAAGTAGCCCAATTTCAAAAGTGCTTGTTATCCAGCAGCTTCTATTGATCTCAATGTTTTCATGGGGAGATGCTAGATAATGAGTTTAATCCCCAGTTATCGTAAGCAATGCCATCCTATAACCCCAGTCATAAACTTATCAAGCTCCATCTTTTAAAAAATTGCTACTGCACAATTTATGGGGTGTATATATATGTGTATATACACACTCTCACACACAAATAAATAATTGGTTGTGTGAAATTACTTATTAACTACAATTAAAGCTGATCAACTAGGGCTAAATTCCATTTATGTTGCAAATTATGGACAGGATTCTGACTTCCTTACCTTCTTTTTGTAATATCAACTTGTTGAGCTATCCCACTGAAATCAAAGGGGCTGCTAACATAGTAAAGGATGGGACAACAAGTGAGGTATTACTCAATGTGAGTAGGGAAGTCAAAATCTGGTCTATAATGTTCAACAGCCAAGGAATTTAGCCTCCTTTTCTGCTAATCTAATATATATTGGGATCTCCTCAAATTTATTCTTTCTTTGAACATATTCAGGAAAATATTCTGCTTTTTTTTTACCTCTGTGGACTGATTCCCAACCTGGAGATATGATATTTGCTATTCTACTGGGATTATTTGGTTGTCATTGGTCAGATAAGTCATGTGGTATTGTTTCTGTCCCTTAACTGAATGAGGATCAGAGCACTTCTGATGTTGATACTGATGTTCACAAACTTAAAATTTGATTTTTCCCAGGAAGTGCTCACACACATTTTTAAATTAAATTCACTTTTGTTATGTTCCCTCTACTTTTCTATTTACTTTCCATAGCCTTTCATGAGTTTTACTTGCTTTTAATGATGAAGAAAATGAATTCCCATACGAATATTCATGGAAACCAAATTTTGCATTTAAACAACAAATAGTCACTTTGGAAGTGCTTGCACTATTATATAATTGAGGGGTTGAAAAAATGCCATGTGGCTTATCTAATTCCTCAGGTTTAACCAGCAGAGATTGAGGCTACGTCTACACTATGGCATAATTTCGAATTAGCTAAAACCGGTTTTATTAAACAGGTATTATAACGTTGATTGTGCGCGTCCACACTAGGCACATTAATTCGATGGTGTGCTTCCATGGTCCGAGGCTAGGGTCGATTTCTGGAGCGGTGCACTGTGGGTAGCTATTCTGTAGCTATCCAATAGTTCCCTCAGTCTCCCCCACCGCGTCGAATTCCGGGTTGAGAGCCCAATCCTGATGGGCACAAATCATTGTCACGGTGGTTCTGGGTACAGCCTCACCCCTCCTTTGTAAGGCAGCAGAAAACCATTTCGCGCCTTTTCCCTGGGTGAACTGAGCAAACGCCATAGCACAGCAAGCATGGACCGGCTGAGATCAGTAACGCAATCGTGGATGTTGTAAACACCTCGTGCATTCTCGTGCTGTCCATGATGAACCATGACTTCAAGGCAGGAGAGAGGAGGCAGCTACGGCAGCTATGGCAGCGCGGCGACGAGAGCGATGAGGACATGGACACTGAATTCTTCCTAACCACGGGCTCCTCTGTTTTGGAGCTACTGCTGGTAATGGGGCAGGTTCTACCCATTGAACGCCGATTTTGGCACGGGAAACAAACCACAGACTGGTGGGACCTCATAGTTTTGCAGGTGTGGGACGATTCACAGTGGCTCAAACTTCGCATGCATAAAGGCACTTTCTTTGAACTTTGTGACTTGCTTCCCCTGCCCTGAAATGCCATAATACCAAGATGAGAGCAGCCCTCACAGTGAAGAAGCGAGTGGCAATAGCCCTCTGGAAACTTGCAACTCCAGACAGCTACCCGTCAGTCGGGAATCGATTTGGAGTGGAAAATCTACAGTGGGGCTGCTGTGATGCAGTAGCCAAAGCAATCATTAAGCTGCTGCTACGAAAGATTGTGATGCTGGAAACGTGCAGGTCATAGTGATGGTTTTGCTGCAATGGGATTCCCTAAATGTGGGGGGCCATAGATGAACCATATCCCAGCTTGGCACCGGAGCACCAGGGCACCCAGTATGTAAACCGCAAGGGGTACTTTTCAATGGTGCTGCAAGCACTGGTGGATCACAAGGGACGTTTCACCACAACCACATGGGATGGCCAGGAAGGTTCATGACGCTTGTGTCTTCCGAAGCACTATTCTGTTTAAACGGCTGCAGCAAGGGAATTACTCCCAGACAGAAAATCAGTGGGGAGTTTCAAAGCCTGTCGTTATCCTGGGGACCCAGCCTACCCTTGATGCCATGGCTCATGAAGCCATATACAGGCAGCCTGGACAGTGGTCAGGAGCTGTTCAACTACAGGCTGAGCAAGTGCAGGATGGTGGTAGAATGTGCATTTGGCCGTTTAAAAGGGCGCTGGCGCATATTACTTCCTCGCTCAGACCTCAGCCAAACCATGTCCCCTTTGTATTGCTGCTTGCTGTTGCTCCACAATCTGTGTGAGAGTAAGGGGAGACCTTTATGGGGGGGTGGGAGGCTGAGGCAAATCGCCTGGCCGCTGTACGTACGAGCAGCCAGACACCAGGTCGATAGAAAGCACACCAGGAAGCGGTGCACATCAGAGAAGCCTTGAAAACGAGTTTCATCACGGCCAGGGTACGGTGTGACTGCTGTGTTTGCTTCCCCTTCAAGAACCCCACCCCTTCATTAACTCCTCCCTGTAGCAACCCACCCTCCCCTTTGATTACAGCTTGCTTAGGGAATAAATCACTATCATTAAAAATCATGTATTCTTTATTAAAAGACATTCCTGTAAGCAACCCCCTCCCACTTCCTTGCATGTATTCTTTGTCAAACAGTAATTATAAAAAGAGCAGAGAATTATCAAGGTATACCAGGTGTGGTTTGGGAGGAGGATAGGAGAGAAGGAAAAGGCTATTAAGCACATTTCAACGTAATGATGGCCTTTTGGTTGACTGTCCACGGGGTGGAGTGGGCGTGCAGAAAGCCTTCCCCACGCGTTCTAACACGTCTGGGTGAGGAAGATATGGAACATTGAGAGTACTGAGGGTGGTTAAACATGGCTGCAGTGGCACTCTGTAACCCCACTGCTCTTCCTGAATCACCAGACGTCGGAGGATATCAGTTTGATCACGCAGCAGCTCCAGAGTTGCATCCCGCCACGCTGATCTTCCTGCCTACAGCTCTGATCTTCTGGCGCCACTTCTCGTTCTAGCGTCCCCCTGTCCTCACATTCACTGGAATCTTTCCTGTATTTTGCTAGCATGTCCTTCCACTCATTCTGATGAGCTCTTTCATTGGCGGTTACTTCCATGATTTCAGAGAACATTTCATCTAGCATCCTCTCTCTCCTCGCCTTATCTGGCTAGCCTCGGGATGGAGTAGGGAGGCTGGAAAACTGTGCAGCTGCATGGGGGAGGAAAAACAGGAAAGAGTATGTAAAAAGATACATTTTACAGAACAATGGTTAATTCTTCTTCACAGTGAACAACACTATTCTCCTTACATAGCACAAACGTGATTTCACTACAAGTCAATTTTGCTTCTTTTAATATTGAATGCCTGTGGCTCTGGTGTTGCAGACTCACAAGACGAAGGTCCGGGCATCTACTTCAGCTTTCATGCGGCCATGTAAGGCTTATCTTTGACGTCTCGCAGCTTCATATACACAGTGCCTATGATGCCTTTTCCTATAAGGCAGCAGCAACGCCAACCCCTCCTCTTTCCCTATGTAAGGAATTTCTATATTTCCTCCCCCTATCCGCATGGCTGCTATCATGCTAAACACCACCCTCTCCCCCAGCCCCCCCGCGGGCTGTAGCTGGGAAGATTCCTGCTCGCCAAACGCTAGCGCCATCATTCCTCCCCTCCCAAGCTTTGCTACAGCTTTGTAACTTACTGCTGCAAATGCATCCAACCCTGATGGCAATCAATCATTAAAAAACGCTTGCTTTTAAACCATGTTTGATATTTACAAACACACTCACCAAAAGTTGCTTCCTGACTTCACTGTTGGCTAGTGGCTGGGAGGGCTGGGGGTAATTCCGTTTGGGTCACAAAAAGCTCTGTGCTGTTTGGACTAATGGAATCTGTGGCTCACTGCAACGTTGTCCTCTCTTTCCTCTCCTCCTCCCCTCCTCCTCTCATCTCCTCCCTCACGAATCCTCCGCCAATGGTGAGTTATGACCCCCACCTCGTAATCCACGGACTGGGGGGGTAGTGGTGGCACAGCCCCCTAAAATTGCATGCAGCTCAGCGTAGAAGCGGCATGTTTTGACCTGACCCGATCTTCCATTTGCTGCTTTGTTTTCTGGTATGTTTGATGCTCCTAACCTTTCACTTTGCACTGCACAGAGTCCCTGCTGTGGCCTTTTCCCACATAGCTTTGAAATTTTTTGAAAATATTTTTCATTTCGTCTTTTAGAACGGAGTTCTGTTAGCACTGAATCCTTCTCCATATAGCGATCAGATCCAGTACTTCCATGCGGTCCATGCTGGAGCTCTTTTTTCGATTCTAGGACACTGCATTGTTACCTGTGCGAATCAAGCTCCACGCTGGCCAACAAGGAAATTGAATTCAAGTTCGCGGGGTTTTCCTTTTTACCTGCGCAGTGCCTCTGAGTTCTGAATTGCTGTCCAGAGCGGTCAGTGGTGCACTGTGGGATACCTCCCGGAGGCCAATAACGTCGAATTCCGTCCACACTAACACTATTTCGATATAATAATATCGATTTTAGCGTTACTCCTCTTGTTGGGGAGGAGTACAGAAATCAATTTAAAGAACCCTTTAAATCGATTTAAAGAGCACTGTAGTGTGGACGGGTACAGCGTTAAATCGATTTAACGCTGTTAAAATTGATTTAACGTCATAGTGTGGACCAGGCCAGAATTTCAGACATTCACAATCAATCCATAGATTAATAATCTTGAAAATTCAGCACAAAAAATTCCAGTAATAATAATAAAATTCATGAAATTGAAATCTGTTTGTACATATTCCATGATGAGAAAAGGATGTTATGTTCCCTGAATACATTACACATCACTTTATTTATTCAGTTCTGCAATAATTTTTGCCTGAGACCAGGAGCAGAAATGACTGGAGAGATACAAAATTTGAGGTATTTTTGAAATGGAGGAGATCATCTTAACTTTTGTATAAGCTATCGCTGAATGGGACTCAGTTTAATATAAGCTGATGATGTTTTCCTTTGTATTCTATTTGCATTGCATCTTTTCCAAAGGACTAGCAGTGGGCTTCTTCTGGCTCCAGTAGAGCAATGTCAGTACAAATTAGGAACAACAGAAGGATCAGATTTAGATATTCCTTTCCCAATTGCCATCCTGTTGTTCTCCAGTTTACAGAGTCAAAACTGAGTCTGAGAAATGGTGAGAAAGTTTTAGTAACTTTGTATAAAGCAGTTAATGTAGCATATTGTATCAATGGAAGTGTACTGAATATTGCATGTTATCACCCACCAGGGACCATTGATATTTACTCTTGTTGCAGAGGCAGAGAAAGTGCAATGGCTTTGGTTAGACTGCAGGAAAAGGAAATAATACAACACAGTGAAAAACTGCTAATCTGATGAAATAATTGTACAGGTAGATTGAATGGAAATGGTCATTTATTTTTTAATGAGCAGTAGTGTTCCCTAAGTATGAGTCACAAGTGAAAGTGTTGAGTTCTTTTGTGAATATTTGTTTGGTACAATCTCTGGACTTTATCCAGAGTCAGTGAAGATTGTGGGTTCCCAATCCCTGGCAGAAACAGATGCTGCATGACAAAGGAAGGAGAAAACAGAGAGTGAGTCCTTGCAAAGTGTGCCACTGTGAGGGAGGGAGGATTTGTGTTCTGCAAACACAGAGTAGATTTTACTACAATGAAGGAACATACTGGAGTGCAATAAATATAGAGACTCATTGCTGCACGAGTTCAGAGTTCAGTTACTTGGTCTTATTTGGCCTTTTGGATGGATTTTTCTTATCCTACATCCATACATAGGCTCAGTTTGTTCCACTAATTCACACCTATATCTTGTTTCAAAGCTACCATAACTAATAATAGCTGCTGCCTCACCAGCAGGGTCATTCAGGGCTCAGCTCCTCCCACTAGTAGGGTAAGAGACCACCATCTCTTAAAAATCTTTACTTAGGAAACTGAAACATCTCGCCACTCTGCACATCCAAATTGGGTGGATTTACTGGCAAATATATTTGCAAATACTTGTTAGTGTTATATTTTTCTTAGATTCAGTCATAGAAACAGAAATGGAGGGCTGAAAGGTACCATGAGAACTCATCAAGTCCAGCCCCCTATGCTGAGGCAGGACCAAATAAACTTCAACCATCTCTGACAGATGTTTACCCAACCTGTTCTTAAAAACCTCCAATGATGAGGATTCCTTAAATTCTCTTGGAAGTGTATTCTAGGGTTTAACTACCCTTATAGTTAGAAAGTTTTTTTCCCCCTAATATCTAACCTAAATCTCCCTTGCTGCAGATTAATTCCTTTACTTCTTGTCCTACCTTCAGTGGGACAAGGAGAACAATTTACCACCATCCTCTTTACAACAGCTCTTTGTTTTTCAATACTAAACATGCCCAGTTTTGTAAATCTTTTATAATTTTTGTTGGCCACCTGCGGACCCTCTCCAGTTTGTTCCTATCTTTCCTAAAGTATGGTGCCCAAAATGAAACACAGTACTGCAGCTGAGGCCTCCCCAGAGCCTAGTAGAAAAAAAGACAATTAGCTCCCATGTCTTACATTCAACACTCCAGTTAATACACCCCAGAATGATATTATCCTTTTTCTCAGTTGCATCATATTTCGACTTATATTCAGTTTGTGATCCGGTATCACCCTCAGAATCTTTTCAACAGTACTACAATCAAGCCAGTTATTCCCCATTTTGTGGTTGTGCATTTGATTTTTCCTTACTTTGGAGTACTTTACACCTGCCTAATGAATTATTCCTATTTTATTTATAGTGTTGCTGTGCACTATTTAAGAACTGCAACCTTTCACTACAAAGGTTGCTGCAATTCAGTGGCAGCTGAAGTAATATGTGCATTATATATATTAGGCCCAATCCTGCTTGATGTGCTTAAACATATAGTCCCCATTGAATTCAATGGGATTTTTCTTGTGCATAAATTGAGCAGGATTTGAAATATTTTGAAATCCTACCTCCACAGAAAGAAATAGCAAAGCTCCCATTGATTTTAATGAAGCCAAGATTTCACTCATAGTTTGTAACCTATTTTGGGGATCCTTTGCAACGATCCATTTGATAGATGTGTATGATATAAGATTTCTGTCACAGGTTGGCTGGAACACTGTGATTGAAATAGGTCCAGCTCCCCTGTGTCACAGCAGGGGAAGCCCAGTTGAGCCTATTAAGAGGACAGAGCTACATGTGGGCCATAAAAGATCAGAGGGAATTTCAGGGATGACAAAGCTAAAAGGGGAACTGTAGAGTGAAGCTGCAGGGAGATACAGTCTGTTGTAGTGGTCCCTAAGGAAGGGAATTGGGGATGAATAGAAAGTTTTGTGTTTCCTTTCAGAGAAGGCAAAAAAGGCAGGCTGGGTCTTGTGTCTTCTCTGGCTGCTCAGATAAGAGGAACAGACAGTACTTCAGGGAGTATGGGTTGGTCCCAGCTTAATGCGGTGTGGAAAAATTGTTTTTGTGTTTGCTTTTTGGAACTTAATGTTCATAAAGAAACCAGACCCCAAGAAGGGGTGTGATTGGATGAGCAAGACTGTGCAGCATTTTGTCTAAGGAGCTCTGTGGATGGGGAAAACAGGGGCAGGGCACAGCAGAGTCACCTGTGGCCACAAGGGGGAGTTTGGATGGCATTCAGTTTATTACAATGGCATTAGAGCGAGTTTCCATTCATACGTCAGTTCCTTGGTGAAGGGACTATCTTTTTATAGTGTGTTTGAACAAAACCTAGCTAGTATTCTGGTCCATGACAGGAGCTCCTAGCCACTGCTGCCACATAAATAATAAATAATAATAGTAACATAAATGAATGGTTATTCAGCATTGGAGTTTAGTTCCCACCCTAGCTATGCTGCATATTAGAACACTTAAATGGTTGCATGAATGATTGTGCTTTGGCAACAAAACCTATCAACTTCTATTTGTTTTAGAAACTTCTCTATGTCCCTTCATGTAAATATCTCCTCTAATTGTAGTCAATATCACTTGGCACATCTGATTTAATTTGTTGCCACCAAGGAGGTTTAATAGATGCCCTTAATCTTCCTTAGGTGACTCCCATTCCCATTTATGCTCCCAAAGCATAAAATCCCCATTCGGGAGCACCGTCATGAATGCTGACGGTGCTTCAGTCCACAGTAAAAGCAGCAGAGAATCCTGTGGCACCTTATAGACTAACAGACGTTTTGGAGCGTGAGCTTTCGTGGGTGAAAAAAAAAATAATCACCCACGAAAGCTCACGCTCCAAAACGTCTGTTAGTCTATAAGATGCCACAGGATTCTCTGCTGCTTTTACAGATCCAGACTAACACGGCTACCCCTCTGATACTCAGTCCACAGTGAAATTTTGAGGCTCCAAAGCCCTTTCAAGCCCCTCAGCTCTTTCCAAACTCACCTTTGAACAAGAAAGTGGGGAGAAGTATTAGGGGGGAAAAAAATCACACGTTGAATAGTTACAAGAAGAAAAACAGGCCAGCATCTGCCATTGTGTGAATGGAAGACCAAGGAACTTACTAATGAGCCTTTAAACTCTCTTTGGAGATAAAGAAATGTCATAATAACAATGGATGAGCAGTTTAAGGACATTAAACATGGCTTCAAAAGCCCCAGCCTTGGAAGATAAAAGAAGCAGTTACTCAAGTTGCCTGAGATAATTTTTCTGCATGTAATAATAGCATTCCTCCTCCTGATGTCTCAGCCTTGAAACCTGGCACATGCTGATAAGGTTCACGACTGAGAATTTCCCAGGTTTAGGCCTTCTCCCACCTTCCCCCATCTACTCCCCGCCCCCCTTTTTGGTTGCTTCAAAGAACTTCATGTTATCTGTTCCTTGACTGGTAGACAAACACATGACAGTTCTGATATTTAAATTCCTCCCAATTCTTCTAATCACTTCACCCTGTCAGGGAAAGAGAGAGTGAGAGGGAAAAAAAAACAACCCTCTGAAACTTGGGAACTGTGAGCCAAGGGTCAGCTCTAACTGGTTTCATCTGCAATCAGTTTGTGCCTGCCAGATTGCTTATGGTGAGAAAAGAATAAAGCTATAGTTTGAACTATGTACCAGTGGCTACTGTCCAGGTGTTCAACCAACAGAGATACAAGCAGATTAGTCCTCGTCATTCCCTGTCATCTTATTTTACCCTCAACCGCCCTTTTTCTTTTAATGATGCTAAGCCACAGAATCAGGCATGTGATGTTACAGTTATTCAATATTGGTCCCCTCCATAGGATCCGGTGCTCATCTAGAGGCCTTAATAACCCGTTTTGATTAGCACATCAAGCATAAATTTGAAGTGTCTCCAGCAAGAAGGGGAAAAAAAATATAAAACAAAGTTTTCTTCCTTATGTGGGATTAGATTTAAATGATAATCAACCTGCCAAAGTGATCTGAAATTGTAGCCAAAAGGGTGATGCCCTTCCTGGCTGACTGGTTTTCTATTGGGTGCCTGTCATAATTTATAAAGCATAATCCATAGAGCCATTAGAACAAAGGGAGGCCTGGCATGCCAATGTTGATAAGAGAACTAGGGGGAACTCTGCTAAGTACTAATATGTCATGGGGTCGTTCAACATTGGTGATTTTTTGATCCTCTCTCTCAAATACTTTCATGATCCAATCTAGTCTGGTCAGATTAAATGAAAAGCGAGGAAGGGGGAGGGGGCAGCAGAGGAGAGAGTGGTGGGGTTTGGATTTTTTTAAAAGAATGTTACCTCTTCTGTGCAGCCACAAAGCAGCTGAAATTCCTTTCTGCAAAAATAAGAGAGAGTGAGTCTGTTTTAGATAAATCTCCTTTCTCTCTCTCTCTCTCTCTCTCTCACACACACACACACACACTTTCAGTGTTTTTTCTCTTTTCTTTTTTAGTTTAATAGAAGCAAGAGCTTAAAATAATTATGCTCGCAAAGCCCTTCCTTCAGAAATGGTTGATCACATTAATGATTCATGTGTTCTTAAAATGGATAGATAGGATACTGTAGGCAAAAAAAAAATAGGCTCTTATTTGTTTTTTCTGCGATGTTGGAGGAGTTTCTGCATTCTCGGCTAAAATCACTGAAGCTGAAAGTCAATTTCCCCAGTGCCCATCCACAGTAACAGTAGCCTGCCGGAGAGGGGTTACACATCTTGTCCTCATCCTACTCATATTCTCCATCAATAGACAAGCTTATGTTCTTTATCCCTGTTGGCAGGTAATGTACAATGCTCTTTAAAAAAAAAAAAAAACAATTGCTCAATAAATAAAAGAGTTGATGGGATCCTATTTTCTGGAGATCAATTTCTCAGGATATTTGCTGTAATTTTCTACCTAACGGCCCCCAAGCACACTTCGTGGTACTTGTTAAGGAGCTAGTATATCTGCCCAGATTTCTCTTCTGCAAATGGATCCTGGCATACATTTAATCTCTTTTCTAGATTAGTTCATTAAAAGACTGTATAGCCCCATATTCACAGGAGATCTTATATGACCGTAGGTCTCTTTGCTTTTACACAACACTCTGGTACAAATGGGTATCACACAAGGCAGCAAAATATTTAAAAACTGGTTACCATGTGAGTGATTTTACATTTTGGAAGACGTCACTGTCTAAGGCCGTGAAAGTCATATTTATGCATTCAAAAACATAAGGTCTGAGCATTTCCTCAACTGTTTGTTTTCCAAGGAATTCTGACTGTTCTAAAACTGTTAGGCCAGAGTTTGACTCTGGGGAGACAGAACTGGTTTGAAGAAAGAGGGAGCAGAAAACAAAGAAAAAAAAGGCTTATGTTGCATAGAAGTACATGGGACAGAATGTAATGCAGGCTGAAGGCTAGTGCCTTTGAACATTAATTTTCACTGGATATCTTTTAAACTATTTACCAAGGGATTGTTGCAGGAGGTTTGCAGGGCGACTGACACAGATTTTCAATTGGAGTTCTGTGACAGTGTAAAATAAATCATGTGAAACACTTGCTAATACAGTCTGTATTATACCCTTTGTAGAAAAATAAAAAAATAATTAGATAAACTTTCGTCCAACCACAGGAAAGAGATGTTTTCTTTCTCATCGTTTCTTATAATTCAAGTTAACAGTGGTAGGTCAGGAGTTAGCACTGAAAATGGGATAATAAAAGCAACGCTATAACTTAGAAAAGAGCCTCAAGAATCCATTCATGGCCAGAAACTTCCTCCAATGACAGAGTACGTAGAGGAAATATATTGGGGAAACAATCAAACATGTCATTAGCCATTGACATGAGAATGTTGCAGAGCAGAGTCAGGACACCAAAGCAAGTCTGGCACAATTACCATCTTCATCTGAATTGTATTGAACAGAGCAATTTGAAGGCCTTACATTTGTCCAGACACAGGAGGTGACAACTGGATTGCAAAGCCCCTTTTCTTTATGATTAGAAGTGTCTGTATGAGAGGCATAATTGTGCCAATATCTCTGAACTGTGCACATGGCTGTCCCAAGGGACACAAGTGAGAAGGAAGATTCCTTATATATCTCCACCTCTGGTGTACCCGTGAAGGGACAACTGTAATCTAGCCCAATGTGTTTAAGAATAGAAGAAAACAATGTTTACCTTGAATAAGGAAACTAAGATTTCATGTACCTTTTAAGGAAAGTATTCAATTTGGAAAGAAATCTTTCTCCCTCTGAGAATTTTATCTGTCCAGGAGAAGTGATTAACCCAGCGGGACTCCATGACTGTGCCTCATCTTTACGTTGTGAGGCAGATAACTTCAGTAGAGAATGAGGTTATAACTCCAGCCACCTCAATAAGATTGGTTCCCCTTCACACCAACCTCACCTCTAAACTGTCTTGTAAATGTTTGAGCCAGAGGCCTTTCACTTAGCTGTCTGTCTTTTCTAGGCTGGGGGGAAGTTGGGTGATGGCACTATCTGTACAAGACAAAATATCAAGTTGGATTTGCCAGCATATGGCTAATACTGAAGTTCATTATGTCTCACAATCTCCTCTAGAGGGCTACACAGAATAGGAAGGGAAACAAAAACAGGATCAAGTTTTGCACAATTCCATTAGTGAGAGTTAGGAAAAGAGAGGAATTGCCCATCAAATTCAAACAGAAAGCGCACAAGGTGTGGATAGAATCCTCATCCTCAATATCACGGTGCAACCAGGTTGCAATCTTCACTGCATGATACATAGGAGATAGCAGACTCAGCCTTGTACTCCTCACACCACCAGTGTGCCAGCTCCCTTGTCTTCATTCCATTGTGGAGCATCACTACAGAGCTTTGCTTCACAGAGTCCTGATCAGAGTAGCCAACAGCGCAGGCTTTCTGCTGCCTGACCTTGGTA
This sequence comes from Chelonoidis abingdonii, assembly GCF_003597395.2. NCBI lineage: Eukaryota > Metazoa > Chordata > Testudines > Testudinidae > Chelonoidis > Chelonoidis abingdonii. Next base: position 117,829,693 of record NC_133772.1, on the reverse strand, counting down.
CCCTGTAAGTTTGCATCTAATGTATTTTGGATGTTATGCAGCAACACAGGCCACTCAAGATTTGGCCTCAGTCATCAGCTCGATTCTTCAGTAATGGGATTTTTTTTAATAAAAAAAGATGTATGTTACAGTATATAGCTGAGTTTCTGAAAATGTACTCCTGAGATCAAGATTTGATCTCTGAATTTTAGCTTTCTCAAAGTCTGTTTCATGTTTTTACTTAAAGTTGTGCTTAATTTCCTGAACATCTTGCTATATGCTGGTTCCATTTTGCTGGAGTAGCATGAGCCACATGGGATGTTTCTAACAGAAAGAGGAAAGGCAGGTTTGAACTGCAAGACTTCTTTCCATCGTCTCTCTCCTCCATCCCCCTCACACTTTGATCAACTATTTGTTAAGTTCTTTGTGTTATTTATAAAGACCAGAAATTATCATAGGCTGCTCATCTGAAACAAAATATAGTAGTAGGGGGATGTTCACATCTTAAACATAAAATCAAAAATAGCACCAGTGCCAACCTGACACACTGAGAAAAGAGCTTCTGAAAAAAAGTATAGGAAAAAAAGAAGATGCAGTAGAGGGATTTAGAATTAGATCCATTGATTACATACAAAGCAAACAGGATTCTTCTGCTTAAGAAATGCTGGCATTTTAATCTCTCTTGGTATCAGAATGCCGAAGCATTTCAGAAAAGCTTAGCTGTGTTTCATTCCCGAACTCCTTAAAGAATCATTGGGGACGATGTCAGAAAAGTGCTCAGTGTGTTCATTAAGCCACATCGGTAACAGTGTTTAATAAACTATGTTTAAGACATGAAGATTTTGTTTTGCCAAGAATAAAAGTAGAGAGGCCTTCAGTTATTTAAAAATCCTACAGATTAATTTCATACTTGGGAAGGGTATTGGATCAAGCATACTAGGGCTGCATTGTGGTCCCAAAAGCAAGGAATAAGCTCCCTACATTGATGGAAGCAACAAGTACTATAACCTGTGTGACAAAGTTCCTCCTCCACCTTGGTGGGTCCTGTGCTTATTGGCGGATTTGTTCACCTCAGTGATCTTCCCCTCTTGTGGAACCCACAGGCTGAGTCAGCTCCTCCTGTGTCTGATCAGGAGTTGGGAGGTTTGGGGGGAACCCAGGCCCGCCCTCTACTCCGGGTTCCAGCCCAGGGCCCTGTGGATCGCAGCTGTCTATAGTGCCTCCTGTAACAGCTGCATGACAGCTACAACTCCCTGGGCTACTTCCCCATGGCCTCCTCCAAACACCTTCTTTATCCTCACCACAGGACCTTCCTCCTGGTGTCTGATAACGCTTGTACTCCTCAGTCCTCCAGCAGTACACTCTCTCACTCTCAGCTCCTTGCCTTCTTGCTCCCAGCTCCTCACACACGCTCCTTCTCCTCTGGCTCCTCTCTGCCTGACTGGAGTGAGCTCCTTTTTAAACCCAGGTGCCCTGATTAGCCTGCCTTGATTGGCTGCAGGTGTTCTAATTAAAGTAGCTATCTCTACTGCCTTCTAGAAAGATCTTAATTGGCTCCAGGTGCCTTGATTAACCTGGAGCAACTGCCATTTGGTTACCAGGGTACTAGGGATTTGTTAAGCCTGGGGCTAACATACCTGTTTCTCAGTACTTTACCGTAGCCATCTGGCCTTGCCCCATCACACCTGCCTTTGCCCAGTTCCTTTAAACATGTCTGTATGACCTATTCAATCCTTGACCAATGTGCCAAGACTACCAAGAAGGGTGTCAATAGTATTTTGTGTTTTGTTTGCATTATTATCTGCTACCAATTGTACAGAGACCATCAATATGTTTCCATATATCAATAAACAGCCATTTGTTGATAACTTTTATATGGCATTCTCTGGGCTCGATTTAAATGAATAACACAGAGAAGGGAGTTTTCCAATTCCATGAGGAAACTCCATTCAGTTCCTTCTGTCAGAATAGGAGAAGAGGAAGGGTAAAAACATCATGATGTTTTGCAGCAGACATTCTACCAAGATAACACAATTCTTTTCCAATAATGGAACAAATAAACTTTAGAAACACAGTACTGGATCTGCAGCTTCATGTTCTTAAGTGTGAGCTAAATTTTCTGCTGGTGTAAATTGTCACAGCTATATTGAAGTCAGTGAAGTTATACCCATTTGCACCAGCAGAGAATTTGACCTTATATTTCTGCCCTTCAATGGTTTTGTTCACAGATTACAGCACCCACTTTATAGAACCACTTTTTCAAAACTATCTACATACAAATCACACATACAATTGCATGAAGCCATGTTTTGCATATTAATACCAACTCGATATTTATGGGATAATTATGCATGCACATGGCCAGTTAGGCACCTATATGAATATGTACATGTGCAGATACAATGAACCATCAGATATTCATGAGCCAAACTTAGCTGTACAGAACTACATGTGCCAATGTCTGAAATAATTGCCCATAATGTCAGTTTATCCAAGTCTCTGAGATAAGGGAGCCAGTGAAAGAGGGAAGCTTATTTGAACAGCTGAGGATATTTGCTTTGCTTGGAAAAAACAAACAATTATTTTGCTTACCCCATGAACTGCAAAGAAAAGAGCCTTCTATAAAGTTTCAAATGGTTTCAAGTATACAAATGGATTTTTTTTCTCCTGTATTGCTCACATTGTCTCTGTTTGATATATACAACTAGCATTACAACATTTTTCATTTTCTTTATTTTATTTCTATTTTGTAAATCTCTTCTTAGAATGAATTTCTCAGCAGGACACACAGAATTTGACATGAATATGATTCGACAAGCTGAAGCGAAAGCTGAAAGGTTTGTAATCCCAAATTGTTCATATGTTGTGTTTTACACATCATGGACTGTTGTTTAGATGCTTTCAGATACTCAACCTGAATTCTGGAGCATGCTTCTGACAGGCATTTGTTCTGCCTCTTCCCCAGTGAGGATGGGTCTAGGAGAATATTCCAAATACTTCTCTGAATTGTTCACAGGCATGGTTGACATATGGTTTCTTACCCATAACTTCCCCTAATTTTGTTTTTACAGAAAAAAAATCATTGGAAAAATTGAAATGAGCCCTAGTATAGTCACATCATTGGTATGCTCACAAGGCAGCTGTCAGGGGTTTAGTTTGTGTAGGTCATACACACTGGAACCATCAGATTCTCTTTGCAGATCTTGCAAGTGGGAAAGACCTGCAGGTTCACTCAGACACTTGGTCCTCAGCTGAATGCACTCATCTTGGGAGCTCACCCACTGAGCTGCCTGTCAAAGGCCCAGATCACACAGCAAAGCTTTAGTTATTTTGAAAGTGAATATTATATCTCTGATTTTTTGAGTACTTTATGAAGAGTGGTACATTTTGGGGGCTGTTTCTCTTTCTTTTAGTTTTTGCATTCATTTTATAACATACAGGTGTTTTTGTATTAGAGGCAATGGTTCTGGTCCTCTGGTGCTGCACGGATTGCAGATTGTAGCCTTAAAGTCAGCCACACTGGCAATGGGAGGATCACCCAAGCATAGGGGTATTCTGTAGAGATGATGTCATGGCTCCTACATCACCCCTTCTTCCTGTTCTCAGTGTAGGGAGTCAAGTTGGGGGGAGAGGTGGTGGGGTTGGAAATTCCCAGATCTCACTGATCCCCATCTGCCTTATGAGCCCCTTGTAGTTGGCAGCTGTCATAACTCTGAGCAGATGGAAGGCTGCTCTAAGTCAGGCCAAGGAACAGGACAGAAGACAAAGTGGCAGGTCGAGCTAGTCAGAAAATGGTATGCAGGAGGAGAGATTTGACAGAAAATGTTAACTTTTTGTTGAAAAACTGAACACTTTTGATCAAAAACTAAAATATTTTGACTGAAAAATGAAAGATTTTTGTTCAGAAAAACAAACACAAATCTTTCAATAAAAACATTTTGTTCTAAGTTAGTTTGATGTTAAACTCTGTCTGCCTAACTGCCGTCATGCCTTGAGGGAGTGGTAGTTTGGGTTCCTCCTGACACTATTTTCCTTTATGGGCTGAGTGCCCTAGCTCGACTGCATCTCCTATGATGCACTAGTCTCCACTCTAGATGACTCATTGCAATGTATCATGGGAGTCCCAGGTCTTTCTTGCATCTTGGGAGATGTAGTCCGCCGAGGGAGCCCAATCTATAGAGCATGAGGCACCCAAAACACAATTCTTATGCGGCATTGTGGTAGCTCAGGAGGACATAAGTTAAGATCTAACTGAGGTAAAACAAAATATTTTGGCATGTCCAAATTGTAAGTTTCCATTTTTGACTGAAATTCACCTAAAAGGCTTTGGTTTCCACCACAATATTTTGGTTTTCAGCTGTTAATTTTTTTTGATGAAAAAATGAAACTTTCCATGGAAAGTAGACACTTCATGAAAAGTTTTGTTTTGTCTACAACTCGATTTTGCATAAAAACAAACAAACAAACAAAAAAACAGTTTCCATGTAATTTCTTCAACCAGCCCTAGGGTTGGGGAGTATCACTGAGCTACTTACAGTATCCTTATTCCACAGCTGTGTTAGGTACTGCAGTAATTTACGACAGGTAACTATAGTCCCCAAGTGACCATACACTATTGAGAATTGCCATAGGAGAGAGGACATCTACCCTACTCCATCTCAATCCATCCCCATCCCATCACTACCCTTCTCCTCCCCAACATGTATACCCCTGTGTGCGCGGATGGTACAGGAACTATCTCCAACAGCTTTATGTCAGTTAAGACTTTCCCTCTGGTGGAAGAATTCTTAGAAGGTCAGTTGTGGGCATATGAACATTCCCTTCAAGCTGCTCATGTGGCACCAAGTGTATGGAACACGTCTGAAGATATTTCCCTGTATTACTTAGCGTTCACTCTCCCCATGGTTCATTGCTTCCTCGCATAGAATAAACTGATTTGTTGTGTGTGGTTATGCTTGATCTGAGAACACAGTTTTCAAACAATAATTGGGACTGTTTTGAAAAGCTTTTGTGATGTTGTGGTTTCTTTTAACGTGTGTGTTTATATCACTGCTAAACAAAATGATTGACTTCTGCTCACTTTTATTCTGTCAAATAAATCTATATAAGATATTTCTCTGGGAGGTTACAAGTCACTAAAAAAACCAAAAATAGGCACCAAAAACAAGTAAAAACTGATAGCAAAAAATGGAACCCCACTACATAAGATATTAAGTACATAACATAGCTTAGAGATGCCACCATTTTCTATGACAGAGAAGTAAAAGCGAATTGCAGTTCTGAAACTCAACCGATTTGTGTGTGCAGCAGTTTACATTTGGCCGTATTTGCCCCTGGGGATAGCCCATTCCCATTATGTCTAATGACCGTTTTCTGGCTTGACCTCTCCCAGCCTAAAATCCTTGATGTAGTTGCTGACCAATGAACTGCTCATAGCTGGCATCTGTTGATCCATCAGCAGAAGGTCCCTTTGTGGCAATGTAATCACTTACTGTAAATGACCCTTACAGAAGCAGCATCTATCATTTGTTAACAAACCATTTCTTCCCATAGCAAGCAGTGTAGAGGGAGCATCACTCCCTGGAGAAATAGTTGGCAGAAGCATCCACTATATAATGCTGGTGTCATTTTTCCCGCAGTCTCCCTCAACATATTTAAGGGCACACACAGCTGTATCATGAAGTGCTCACAAAGCAACTGTTAGTAATAATTACCTCATTACTGCCTATCATATATATACACACACAGTATTTTTCTATACGGCCTAAAGAGTGGGCGTGGTGGGAATGGAGTGATTATGTAAAAATGGTACATTCAGACTCAGTGTACATGTTTCCTGTGTCTTTGACTCATGTCTGCTCATCTCACTGACACAAATGCTTTTTCACTGTTTTTTTCCCTACAGAATCAACATAGCACAGGAAACATGCACTGACTTCTAGTCTGGCAGCAACGTTCTCAGCCAAGTTCTGTTGCAAAACCTTTATTGCTGGTGGTAACCAGATATCCTGTTTTAGCAGGCCTGTGTCTTTTTTCCCGTTTTTACCAGATGGTGGCAATGTTCCAGTTAATTCCATTGTAATTTGATCCACTCCCATCCCTCCAAAGTTTCAAGAGATTCCAAGGGATTGATCCAGCCCTATGTTGTTTGTTTGTGACTTTATGTCTGTGTGTGAGTCAATAGTAACAATGCCACCTAGCTTTTATATCGTTCTTTTCATCCATAGATCTCTAAATATTTTACAAGGGAGTTGCGCATCGTTATCCCCATTTTAGAGATGGGGCACTGAGCCATAGAGGGGTGAGAGGACCTTCCTGAGGTCACCTAGCCAATCAGAGGTTGAGCTATTAATGGACTCCAAGTCTTCTGAGTCCCAATCCAGTGGTCTATGTATTAGATCACACTGCAACACCCCACCCAGTGAGAGGTGGACAGTAAACAGACAGATGAGGAACAAAAGAAAATCAGAGTACGACTCAGAATAGGGCTTCAAGGGAACTGGATAGAAAACTGTAAAGGGGATGCAGAGAAATAAATACCCTTTGCTTTGATTGATCGCTTTACTGAAATTCTACCTTGACTAAGGAGCTGAAAAGGAGGTGTCTCACAGGGCATTTTAGTAGTGATCATGGGGTTTTTCACCTTTGAAGCACTGATCAGAAATCATTCAATATCCCTCAGGATCAATTTCTTATGATGGCATTTACAAGGGTGCCACTGACAGAGATCTAACTTTTCCATCTTCTCTGTTTCTAACACAATTGGATCATTAATCTATATTCTCCATGAATTGCAGTAAAGCTCATGCAGTGGATTTCTTTCCAAGACTGTTTGTGTTCTGAACTGAGCTTAGCAACTGAGACAGGTGAATTTTGAGGATACAGAATTTGTTTTCATCTTATAAGCCTTTTCTTAATTCATGACTCCAACATTACATTTTGTCTCCACAGGCAATTTATCACCCCTAAATATATTTAAATCACGTTTAATGAAAGATCAAAATTCAATCCTCTCCAATTATTAACGTGGCAAAGGGACATGAGGAGAACTCCCTTGACTTTCTATAGTAGGGAGAGTTAATGTCATTAAACCAAATTCTCTTCCAATCTTTCATTGTTGCTAGAAACACTCCCTCATTATATTTAGATGAGTATTTACAGCCACGCCAACAGCTGTGTAGCTCACTGGGTTTGTCTGGAACCACTCAAGAAAAAAAACAATCTTTTGGGCGTCAACTTTATAAAAGAAGGAGATGCTGGTCAGATTTCAATATCTGTTATCGTTCAGTTCAGTTCTGATGGCTGGTTTATTTTTTCAGGCAGCTATTATCTATTGCATCACGGCTGTAATTTCACTACATTGTTTTTCTGTTTAATTTTTGTAGCATTCATGAAGATGAGTGACTAATAGCACCAGTGTGATATATGCTGAATGCAGCCAGGCAGAGTGCAGCCTTCCGCTACCATTGTCTCCAGCATTAGAATTCCCCGCCTACAAGCTGTTTCAGCCTAGTGCCTCTCTTGAACCGAATCACGCCGTTTGTGCATTGATTTTGAAATATATGAAGATGGGGCAATAAGATCACAATACCACTATATTGAGCAATAGCCAGGATTTGAATTACAGCCCCATTATGTGAAAAGTAACTACTGCTTTCCTCCAATTCTTTCCCAGCTTTTCATTTTATTCAACTATATTAGTGCAATTAGCACTTGTTTGCAATAGAATCTTGACTAAACAAGAGACAACTTCCTGTACCAGTTAGTTCAGATATTTTTGAAGCTCTGAACTAGGGTGACCAGATGTCCCAATTTTGTAGGGACAATCCTGATTTTTGGGTCTTTTTATTATATAGGCTCCTATTACCCCCCAACCCGTCTCGATTTTTTGCATTTGCTGTCTGGTCACCCTAGAACTCCTGTTTGCAGTGGGATGAAGAAACTTGACATCATTGACAATTTTAAACGAAGATTGTATGGGTTTGTTTTTTCCCTAAAAAAATCTGCTCTTTGAATCATTTTGCAGGAGTTCTATGGCTGTGTTATCCAGGAAGTCAGATTAGAGTATCACAGTGGTCCCTTCTGGGCTTGGAATCTATGAAACTGTGTCACAGTGCAGTTTTTTCTATTGAGAGGAGCACAGGAAGGAGTCTCAAGATGCCTGATTCCATTTCGGGTTCTGCTGATGTTCCTCTGTATGGCTAGGGGTAAATCATTGACACTGGGGATGATATCTTCCTACTTCAGAGGCAGAAAGAGAGGCTTTGTTCATTAAAATTCATAAAGAACTTTGAGTTTCACAGATGAAATACTTCCAGAAGTACAAAATATTATTATGCCATGCACATATTGTGTTGTGTTTGACAATAGCAGGAGGTGACCACCTGTCACTGAATCCAAGGAAATGGTGGTAGATCTAATCACTAGTAAAAAATTCTCACATATCCCCATTGCACATCTATTAAAATTCCTAATGATTTCACTTTACCCGTGCCTGCCTACATCCAATCTTACCTGAAATTTTCTAATCTCCAAAACTGAAAAGATGCCAGGTGGTTTATGGTTCCCCAAAGATACTTTGAGTTCTATCATGCAATTATAGGTGTTTTCAAACACGTTTCAAGAGATTATTTACCACTGTGTAGTGCATTATTTAACAGCGTTTATCATTTTCTGTCTTGTAGAGTAATCAACATTTAGGACCCTTTCCTCAAATCTTGTGATTTTAGAATCTTTCTAAGATTCTAAAATAAAAATGGACAATGAAGTGGACATGAGTAGCATCTGAGTATAGATCAAATTAGATTTCATTACTATGATGATTCTTGTTCATATACACATGATTAAGACCATTACCAGATATAGGGTTGGACATTGGTTTGGTTTGTTATTTTTTAACCACAGGAATCACCTTGAATAGGAATTGTTGATACAAGGATAGCTGGATGGTGGGGGGCCTTGAATTGGTAGATCTCATTTCTTTCCATTGTATTCTGTGTTTCTGAGCAAAAAGAATCATGATTTACCATTGACAACTAAATGCATCAACACATTGAAAAGACTGCGTATGTAAGGAATTAACAAACTGAGACAATACCGAGGCACCTAGTAAAGCTGCCACAGAAGACTGAGCAGGGTACACTAAAAGTTAGCAGGGATTAGAATTAACACTTAAGTTTACAGAGTGGGAGTGACTGTCTCTGGGCTGAATTCATCCCTGGTGAAACAACACTGAATATATTGAACTGCATGGGAGAATGTGACTAACAGTATGATTGTGTGGTTGATGAGGAAATGAGAGGAAAAAGTAGAATAGGGAAATATAATGTCAGAGTTTGTGAATCTTTAGGAAAGATCTTGAAGTGCTTGCTTTGGAAATAGAATAATAAAAATTAGATATAGAAAAAAACTGTCGAGTGAGATAATCCATCCCTTAATCCATGTGCAGTGAAAGATTATTGCTTTTTTCCAGTTCAATTTAAAAATGTTCAGTTAAGAGAGAGAGAGCTCTTGCTTTAGGAGATTGTTACACCATTCAATATTAATCTGTAATTATGCTGTCTTTAATTTTATCCCATATTCATAGTTATATGCCCTAGTACCAACCCAAACAATTACTCTCCCTTCTTGGTGTTAACACCTCCAGATTCTAATCGGTAACTAATGCAGATCAATAGGATATAAAACAGATCCTAAATTAGCTTAGCTGTGCTTTGATTTTCAGCCTTTTGGAATTACTGAGTTTAGCTAGCTATTAAAGTATCACATTTATTGCTGACAAGTACTAAGCCTCACAGTACTTGATGCAGGAACCAAAAGAATATTCATGCTGTACATAATGGCTAAGTGGGATTTCACAATGTGAAAAATTAAAGCAGTCTCTTTGTGGTTGCAGAAAAAGATTGGCCTTCATTTGCTCAGATACTATGGATAAAGTTTTATTAACTTCACTAATCCCATTAAAACATGCTGTGAATCATAAACTTATTGCAAGTATCACCAACAGTTTTATGAGCATTTAAGGAAAACTGATCCAGTTTTGGATATTTAGACCTGACTTGAGATTAGACAAGGGACAGAAGATATTTCTGCTGTCTGTGTCTCCTTTTAATTGATAGAACACAGTATGTTATTTGTGTATATATACCTATCTAGATAGGTGTATATTTACATCCATCTGTTGTTTTATATATGTACAGTTAGACCTGTGAAAGCATTAATCTAGTGACAGCACTTTACATTATAATTTCTATCTATCTATATTTTAGATTTGCTCAAAATTGTTAATACTTTTTATCTTGAAGTACAACTTAAAAATTGAAAATTTTTCCACAAAATAATTTTTCACACAGACACACACATGTGCACGCATACACACACACATATATTTAAGATCCCCGAGAAGGATTAGTCCATGAGCAGTTCTAAGACCTTAAGTTCTGCTCTGGGGTGAGCAAGCCTTGGAAAGACTCATTTATGGGAAGTATATCACTAGAAAACCACACAGCAGCTGAGGTCCCATTCAGTCTGTATAGGACTGGGTAACAATTCATAGAGGAAACTCAAGAACAGAGGGTGATCTTAAATAAATAGGTTTATCATGAGATTTTTCTTATTATGTTCCATAGCCATTTCTTTAAATCATCCTAATGGTTACACGATGAGATACAAGAGAAGCCTGGGCTATTTCCCCCCATTTTAGAATTCTTGCTCCCACAGTTCAGGAGGCTACTAATGGTCTTGGAGCTAAGATGGTCTATTGTTTGAGATTGTTAATTGGACTGCCAGTCTTCTGTCATCAAAGCAATGGACAAGTTGAACTCGTAAGCCACAGAGGGGTTTACTTGTTCTTGTCCCAGCTAAGAAGAAAGGAATGTGGAGAAGTCTCAGTTCTTCAGTCACTTCATACTGGACAGGCCAAAGAATTAAAAGTTTAAAATCTTTAAAAGAATTTTAAAAATATATAGAATAGAATCTGTCAGTGCTATCTATAAAAGGCTGATGACCAGTTTCTGGACTACTCTAGCGAATTAGGACTAGATTCACAAAGGAACTTAGGTGTTGTGATGCTGAGTGTCACAACACCTAGGCACATAGAAAGTCATTGGGATTGGAAAGCTTGCATTAGATGCCCAGGCTCCCTATACAATGAATGGAGGGAGACAGACACTTAATAATGGGATTCACAGAAGGCAGTATTTTAAGTAGAGCCCCACACAAGCTAGCCAGTGGGAGATGCCAAAGAAACAGGAAAACTTATGCCCCACTCCCTCAGCGATTTCAGTGCCCAAGTCTAGGTTAGAGAGAGATACCTATCTGCTTTGAATCCTTATCTGTGAACCCACTCTTGGAGTTAGACATCTAAGGTATTTCTTGAAAACAATAGCAGCACTCTCATAACTTTTAGCCCAGGGGGTAAAGCACTCATCTGGGACGTGGGAGACCCCAGCTTAAGTCCCCTTTTTGACTGATAAGGAGAAAGGATTTGAACACCACTTAGGTGAGTGGCCAAATTACTGGGCTATGGGATATTCCAATGCAGCTCCCTCAACCTCTCCAGCTAAAGCTGTTCCACTTTGGATAATAATGAAAGAGTTATTGGCTCAAGTGGACTGAATCTTGCATCTCCATATCCTGGATGTGTGCTCTAACCACCAAGGTATAGAGCAGTGGTGGGCAACCTGAGACCTACCCACAGCTCCCATTGGCTGAGAATGGCAAACCACAGCCACTGGGAGCTGCAGGTGGCCGTGCCTGCAGATGGTCAATGTAAACAAACTGTCTTGCAGCCCGCCAGCGGATTACCTTGATGAGTTGCGTGCAGTTCACTGCCCGCAGATTGCTCCTCACTGGTGTAAAATCTTTCTCATATTTGCTTGCTCTTTCTATCTCTGTCTGACCCAATGATAAATTAGGTATTTATACACAGTGGAACAGCTTCAACAGGGGAGACTGAGGGACCCCCTAAATCAGAAAATCCAATAGCCTCTGAGATGGGGCAGTCTCTTGAGTGGTGGCAGATCCCTGTTTAAATCCCTTCTTCACATCAGCCGGGAGAGGGATATGAACTGGCGGGGTCTCCTCATCCCAGGTAAGTACCTAACTGAGATAAAAGTTATGAAGCAGGTACTCTTCCACCACCCTTTTGTGTGAAGTTAAGTGTGCTCTTTTCCATTTATAACTTCAATGAGCCTATGAAAAACAGGAACAAGAAGTCAAAAGAAGACATGGCTGTTTCCCAGATGACTTGAGCCATTAAGGATGTTCAGCTTCATAATGCATTTATTAAGTGTGGAAAATTTGTTTTACTGAGTTTGTGATTCCATTTGAAAATTACATTGAAGGGACACTTTGTGCACACACCACCTTGCTGATGTCAATGGAAGAGGACTAAGCAGACCAAGGAGGATATGAAATGACCACAACAGTTCCTTTGTTCTTGATCTTTTCTTCTGGTCATACGTATGTGTTAGTCACTTGGCATCATTGGTTGGTTTGGGTTTCGGTGGGGGGGGCGTTGGTTGGTGGTCACCTAAAGTTCCATTTGTCCATCATCAGTATTGCTTAGTGACTGCCCATAAACAGAATAGATAGAAGTATCAGGGTAGAGCAGAGGGCAGCAACCTTTCAGAAGTGGTGTGCAGAGTCTTCATTTATTCACTCTGATTTAAGGTTTCGCTTGCCGGTAATACATGTTAATGGTTTTAGAAGGTTTCTTTCTATAAGTCTATAATATATAACTAAACTATTGTTGTATGTAAAGTAAATAAGATTTTCAAAATGTTTAGGAAGATTCATTTAAAATTAAATTAAAATGCAGAGCCCCCCGAATTGGTGGCCAGGACCAGGGCAGTGTGAACGCCACTGAAAATCAACTTATGTGCTGCCTTCGGCACGTGTGCCATAGGTTGCCTAGCCCTGGGATAGAGGAAGAAAGATACTCAATCCACCATTTTAGTCACATCAACTTTTAGGGTTGACATTAGTATTGTACTTCTGACAGTTGTAAATCAGCATATAAATTGTAGGATGTGCTGTGCGATCTTTTGTCCCATCCTGAAAGAATATGGAAGCCCGGCCACCCTTCTGCTCAGTGATATTCCTACGAGGAGGAAACAGAGCTAGACAACAGCCTCAGATTCTGAGAATTAAGTAATAACCAGTGTTCATAGGGAGCTCACAGAGATGGCACCATTTGGGAGCTAATTAGGTACAGCTGAGCCTTAAAGGAAGGGTGTTCCTTTTAGAGAAAGACACAATGGATTGCACTGAGCAAGAGACAGGACAGAGCTCTCTAGGGAAAATTAGCTGTAATCAGGTTCAGCTAAGTCCAGTTAGGTTCAAACCCTTAAGAAGGACAGTCTTTACAGGCCATATTTAATAAAATTTCATTGAGTAGAAACCAATGCTGAAAATATAAGGACTGCTCTGTTTCTATTGCTTGTTGTTTTCAGAGTATGAGGCCACATAAAGGGAATGTAGACAGACACTTCAGTGGTTTGTGTTGTTGTGGTTCCACTAGCAAACAAACACGTATGAATCCCCCTGACACTCAACACAGGGTTTTCATCACGTTTCTTCAGACTCCGTCTGCACTTACATCCAACTGCATGTATTCTGCCTGTTGTAGCTTCATATAGGGTGATCACAAAAGTCTAAATTGGGTGTATTTTTATGACGATAAAAATCCAAGACACTCTGGGTATGTGCATAAATTTCTGAATCCAAGTCCCACAAAATACTTGGCAAATCCAAGGGAAGTATGAACCAGTGACCAGAGCTGAGCAGGAAATGATTTCCTGTCCCAGGAAAATTTTTGAAATTTCAAAATGTTTTCCAATCCCAAATTGTGGCAAAAAGTCAAAAATCTTGTTTTTTGTTTTGTTTTCTTGTGAATCAACAGTTTGAGGTACCCAATTCTTGTACACTACACTGACAACTATTTTTAACAGATGGATGGAGATTCATGAGTTTTTAACTCTCTTCTACAAATCTGGTCAAGGTGGAGTCATTTCAATCTTACTCTCAGCTCTGTTTGGATCTGTTGCTCTGTTTGTGATGACATGTTTTTAATTTATAATATTTGAGAAAGTGACTAGAAACTTCTGGTATGGAGCCAAGATTATTTATCATTATTGTTTATTTATATCATACATTTATATCCCTTCATCCTGAAGGAGCCTAACTCTACAGACTATGTACACTGAAATTACTTCACTTACCCCTCTAATGCAGCTACATCTGAGATAGGAAGGAACAATTGGTTAGCTCATAGAAACACTACATAAAGAAACTTTGCTATTGCATAAATAAGGTTGACTAGCAGTGCCTTACACCATTCCAGGATGTCACCTGCACCCTTATTTAAATATCTGAAAACCAGGATAGTTGATGGTGGATAAGTGCAGCAGGTCAGATTAGAATCTGATGGTCCCTTTTGGCTTTAAGCTGTATGACTCTATGGCATATTTCCTGATGTTCACCAAACCTTTGGAACATCCTGACATGGAGTGGCATTTCAGCTACATACTTTTCTTTGATCACACTTAGTGCACACTTGTTCAGGAGACTTTCTGGTCCATTGTTGCCATCGTTCAGTTGTATTGCTCAAGTGAGGAGCATGTAGTGTGATGACGTTACCCTACTGCTGCTGCTTACTAGACTTACTACTGCTTTCTTCTCTGCTCTATTTCATTAATGATATTTCTCCTGAGAATATTTCCAAAGTAAATATCTAACCAGGACTATTTATGCAGGAGGCACTTTACCTGTTAGAGCAAGTTTGTGTGTCTTTTTCTAAGATGTTGTCTTTTCTGTATGCCATAATAAAGCAAATTATCAGTGTTAATATTTTCCCCATTTCATTTACCTTACAGCTAGGGATAACAGCACAGTCCACGTTTAGTTACAGAGCTCAGCTCTAGTATTTGACTGATTTGAAGAGACTTCCTCCACTAACACAATAATCATTTTCATGCAGTCACAGCTTCTGTGTTATTTCAGGTCTGGTTCACATTATGGTACATCATTCAATGTATCTGGTGTGTAAAATAATGCAATGCAATCCCCATTGTGGTCCTGGACACCAAGCAAAAGGCCAGTTAGGAGCACTAATACCATATGCAGATCTACAAAGGAGAAGCTTCAAACTCCTATCTCTTATAATCAAGGGGCTGGGCTTGCTGTTCTAAACCATTGTGTTTCTAGTGGAATCCCACAAGGATTTATTCTTGGGTCTTTACTATTCAACACTGTTATCAATGACATGAAGGAAAACATAAAGTCATCACTGTTAAAATTTGCACAAAGACTAGGGGATTGGTAAATAATGAAGAGGACAGGTCACTGATACAGAGCAATCTGGAACACTTGATAAGCTGGGTGCAAGCAAATAGTATGCGTTTTAATATGGGCCACCTGTAAATGTGTACATCTAGGGACAAAAACTGTAGGCCATGCTTACAAGATGGGGGACTCTATCCTGGGAAGCAATGACTAAGAGAGATTTGGGGGTTGTGATGGATAATCAGCTGAACCTTGGATGGATAAACTAGAGAATCTCATGTAGGAGTAGGGAAGTTCTTTTACCTCTTCATTTGATGCTGATGGAATACTGTGTCCAGGTCTGGTTATTACAATTCAGAAAGAATGCTGGTAAATTGAAGAGGTTTAAGAGAAGAGACACAAGGATGACTAAAGGATTAAAAAACATGCCTGATAGTGATAGACTCAAGCAGTTCAATCTATTTAACTTAACAAAAAGAAGGTTAAGGGTTGACCTGATTACAATCTATAAATATCAACGTGGGGAACAAATATTAAGAACATAACATAGGAACATAAGAATGGCCGTACTGGGTCAGACCAAAAGTACATCCAGCCCAGTATCCTGTCTACCGACAGTGGCCAATGCCAGGTGCTCCGGAGGAAGAGTGAACCTAAAAGGTAATGATCAAGTGATCTCTCTCCTGCCATTTATCTCCACTCTCTGACAAACAGGCTAGAGACACCATTCCTTACCTATCCTGGCTAATGGCCATTAATGGACTTAACCTCCATGAATGTATCTAGTTCTCTTTTAAGCACTGTTATAGTCCTAGCCTTCACAACCTCTTCAGGCAAGGAATTCCACAAGTTGACTGTGAGCTGTGTGAAGAAGAACTTCCTTTTATTTGTTTTAAATCTGCTGCCCATTAATTTCATTTGGTGGCACCATTTGATAATGGGCTCTTCAACCTAGCAGACAAAGGTATAACACAATTCAATGGTTAGAAGCTGAAGCTAGTCAAATTCAGACTGGAAAGAAGGTGTCAATTTTTAACAGCTAGAGTATTTGATCATTGGAACAACTTACCAAGGGTTGTAGTAGATTCTCCATCACTGGAAATTGTCGTGTGTGTGGCTTTTTTTTTTCTCCAAAAGACGTATTTTGTCTAAACAGGAATTATTTGGGGAAAGTTCTATGGCCTGTGTTATACAAGAGATCAGACTACCTGAGCACCATGGTCCCTTCTGGCCTTGAAATCTCTAAATCAATTTTATTATGTTATTCTGATGTCATACTCTCTGCAGGTTGCGTATAGTCTGGCTTACAACTGAGACCCAGTTGTGCTGCAAATTTGCAAATGATGTTTTGTAGCTTGTCAACTTGTCTCAAGCCACATTGCAGAGCTAATTTTACCCTGAATAACTATTTAAATATTGCTACCCTAATGGGATTATGGGTTCTGGACACTAGCTGAGATCAATCCCCACAGGTTGATACCATTTTGGGAAGGATAGAGCCAGTGTGAATCCCAGATATATGTGCGGATGGGAGAGAGTGAGTTATAAGAACCATGACATTTTGCCACATGAATTTTTAGGGGAATTATGTCTTGGGAAAACATTATGCAAATTAGCTCAGATTTGGATCACAAGCTCTACCCTGGACTCCCATGAGGCACAGCAACTTCAAGATAATCCAAGTAAACCATGTGGCATTTAAAACCCTCAGAATAAGCAAAGTTTAACGTCTGAGCTAGTCTCAATCTCTATGCTAGTGGTGCTGCTGCCCCACTATAATGACAGGAAGTGAAAAAGAAATGCCACATAGTTCAGGATGGGAAGTCAAGAATATTCTATCCAGCTGACACTTCTGGGGGGAATTTAGGCAGGATGCTGGGGCAAATCTCCTTTTCTTACAAAAATATTTAGAGAATATTTAATATCTCCTCCAAAAAGAAAAAAATCTCATGCCTATTAATAAACATATTACTTGGGTCTCTACACCGTATCTCATGCTTCCAAGTCATTGGTTCTTTTGTTCTTACCCATCTATGGAATTTTTTCCCCACTTATTAGCTGTGCCCTTCTATCTCTGCATTAGCTCAATGATTTCAGATCTCTGAGACATATTGGTGTGAAAAGCTTTGGTGAATGACAGACTTTGTTCCTGTTTCTGAAACAAAAAAGACCAGTAATTACCACTTTGCCTTGACATGTGTTAGACAGTCCCCTAGTCATTCAAATGTCATTCAAAATAGCATCATTTGCCTATTGAGCAGTCCTGATCTGTACTCTGTAGTTTTAAAAAGGTGGAAAATATTAATATCATCACATCTCCACAGCACTGCCAGTGTCAACTCCTTCTCGGCATGTTTATTTGTTAAATTGCTATCATTGGGTCACATTTTTCTGCCTGTCTTCAGTTTGTCTCCTCTCTTTACCTTATTCCTCCACACTTGGTATTCACCAGGAGTCAGACCTTTGATTACAATATTCTTGATGTCAGATTTACCATAATGAATCACATTCCCTCTCTCAGGTATGAAACTTTCTAAGGGTACAGAAAGCCCTTAGTACTTTGTACAAATCTCTGTGTATGACACTTGGCACGTACATCATCATCATCATGTGTAGATATTTCAATAGCTGGTTTAGACAGAGGGTGACCAGAGGACTTTTCAGAGTGTTTGAAATCATTAAAGTTTCAAAATAGTTCTTTCTTTTCTATTTTCATTCATCTGTACATAGCTTAGACATTTTTTTTTCCTTTGTGGTCTGGAGTCCTGTTTTGAATGTGGTTTGGTTTTCGGGTTTTTGTTTCTTTGTTTTGTTTTTATTTTATTTTGCTTCTCTTTTAATTTACTATAATCACAAGTTTTCATTTTTACATTGGTGGATAGCACACTATTTAGTGTTCGTTATGGAATATTTAACCTTTCTTGTTCACTCTGATTAGCTATTTTGACATTATACCATCCATGCAAAATTCAGGATATTGCATAATTCTTTTACACTTGGCAGGAATAACAAATTCATTGTTTGTTAAAATGTGTCACCTAAATTCCTGCATCTGCATCACTGATCTCTTCTAATAATAATCTTGAGATGCCTTTTTTACTCAAGTTCTCAGCTCTTTACTGTATATTGTAAATGAGCCTCATATGATATGTCTATACTGCAATTAAAAACCTCCAGCTGGCCCAGGCTCGTGGGCTTTCAGCTAAGGAGATGTTTAATTATGGTGTATATGTTCAGGCTTGAAACGGAGGCCGGGATCTAGGACCCTGCAAGGTGGGACGGTCCCAGAGTTCAAGCTGCGGACCAAGCCTAAATGTCTACACCACAATGAAATAGCTCCTTAGCTCAAACCCCATGAGCCTGGGTCAACTTGAACAGGCCAACCAGGGGTGTGTAACTGCATGTAGACATACCCGTTTTTTCATCTGAAAATACCCTAAGTACAATCAGTTTGTACTAGTGAAGGACAAGTCTGAAAGAGGTTCAGATCAAACCAAGCACCTAGTTTGTAAATGTTTACCCAATTATTAATCCAAATCCCTTTATTCAGTAAAACTGGGATGTTAAGCTCATGCGAAAAGGCTTTCTCAGAAGATGTATGCACTTCTGCCTCTATTCCTAGCTAGACATTCTGTAAGATCAAGCTTTTCTCATTGTATTTCTTCACTTCTGCTTCCAGGCCCAAGTAGAACAAATCCAAATATTTTAGAAGTTCCAGAAAAGGTTTGCTATAAGGTGAGTTTTAAAATGATCAAATGATTGTTCAAAAAGCTGTTCTTGGTGTTAGCTCTTCTAATCATCCCTAATTTAGACCACTTTATACGGTAAATGGCTACTACATATTTTTTCTTATCTAGTGTACTGTAGTTATTTCATGGACTAAGATGGGTACAAATTTTGCTTAATTTATTTCTAACCAACACTAATCAATACACATTTCTGATTCTCCTATCTCTTCAGTGTCTTCTGCTGTATCATTGGCTGGATCTTAAGGTTCAGTTGATTGAATAAAAGGCTCTATTGTATACATCTTTGCTATATTATCTTTATCTGGGTGATGCTCTCCCAGTATTTATGAGAATAATATAAATTCCTCTAACAATTTGCATTTTAGATGGCCCAAACTGCAATTCCCAATCATTTGGAGCCAGGGCTTTTTACCGCCTCATGTATGGAATACATTTCAGATTGATAAATGATGCGCCTATTCTGTGTAAACTTACACAGTCTTCTCAGGGAAGTCTACTCTATGTACATTTAATTGTTCTTTGCTTTATCTGGCAATCCAGTACTCTCTGGGAATGTATTTGCTATGTAAAATACTCTGGATTGTTTGTCTAAGGGCATCCTTGTATAACTTTAAACCAGTTTTATCCATGTTCTGAGTGTGGTAAAAGGCCACACAAGGCCTATTTCATTAATATACTTTTCACTTCCAGCTACAGCATCAGTATTTTTCAAGCATAGTAAACATCATACTAAATTTCCCTTTCTTTAATTCCATATAAAAAATAACATGTATACACACTATCTACGCCCTCTGGACAGCTTACTTTCATTCTATAGTCAACTGTACATTGTGTTGAATTATTTTCTGTGAGAAATGATGCACAAGCTTCTCACTGGGAATATAATTGTCTACTGATGCACCAATACTGATTTCTGCAGAGCCTTAGGTTTTCCTTAGGGGTTTCCTATCCAAGTACTGAAAATATATGAACTTGTTTAGCATGTGAGATCCAGTGTGACCACTGACATAGTAATCTGACCACAGGTATTTGTTAGAGTTCCAAGGAGCCTGCTGTAATGCACAGCCTATCTCGTCTGAAGCCATAAATGCCAGAATACTTTCTATGTTCCCTTCCTGTGCTGTTCTTTACTGGTAGTAGCACACATCACAGTGTGTGCCAAGGTGCAATGAAAAAGGTATATGTAGTCATTTATCTGGAAATGGTTGGCAATGTATGGAAACCTTTTCCTGTTTCCTTGAGGTCTTTCTGTAATATTCAGCTTTGGTATTTATTTTAATGTAAACAATTAGAAATTAAATGCCATAATTACAGACAAAAAAGAATCAGATGAGGTCTGAACTGAGATACAGGGGTAATGAGGCATAGAAAAACACAAAGATTGTTCTAAATGGTTCAAAATGCAGAGTGATCATGTGAAGAAATAGGCAGTAGACTTCCCTGATCATGGTGCTGATCTGTGCATTTCCCTTGTGCTGTGTTAGAGCAGTTTAAAAGCTGCTCTAACTTCTTCTGGCCTTTACCAACTCCAAATTTTCAGCATGAGGTAGAGGCTTTCTTGGACATACCCTGGTTCTGTAATCATACCCTTTTTCTTAGGGAGGGATATGGTGCATAATGCTATGGTAATGGGAAGCAGCATAAAACCCTAAGGTAGGTAGCTGTCAGATTTCCTCCACTGCAGGATGAATCACACTGGGACTACTTTTCTTGGGATGGTTTAACCAGATTTATGGTCAAATTACACTACAGTGTAGAACAAATTGGTTACTTCATACCCAGGGATTTAGACGCAGGCATTTCATCCAAGAAATCTGCTTTGTTCACTATTCCAAGAAAGAGTGTGTATGTGTGAATATTGGAGGGGTTGCTTTATTCTTCCTTTACAAGCAGCACATGTAATTATTTAGAAGGTAAAAGAGCCTTCCACCAAGTCTTCACTTGTCAATTCATTGTGTCCACAGAGGAAACTTCATTACTTCACTAGCAGAGAAAAAAAATGTAAAAGCCCCTTTTAATTTGCTTAATAACACACATTCCCTGAATCCTGCACTGCCTTTTGCATGGAAACAAACCTATCTCCATCACATGTCTGTTCTTTCTGGAAGCTATGAGTCATCTGGGAGAAACTCTGGTTATTAAAAAAAAAAAATGAAAAAAAGAATAAAGAAAAGAAGCAAGCAGGGAGTTTTCCCTTGGGTAGGGGGGCAAATTACCATAATTCACCAGCTCTTTGTGATTTTACTCAGTTCAGAAGGGGCCTTTGAAAAAACACTACCTTGTAAAATTGTGTTATACTGATTTCAGCTTGCATGGGAGAGTAAAATTGGTGTCACCTGCACAATAGCTCAGGGACTAAGCAATGCAAGGTGTAGCTGTCCCCCCACCCCACTGCCAATGAACTCTGCAATTCAGAAATCTGGGGTCACATCATTTTCAGACAGCTGTTATGGTTCTAATGAGAGCCTACAGCGCTGTCAATGGCATATTCCCCATACACACATCACTTTGCACCAATATGTTGCAAATCATTCAAAACCTCATTCTCCTTCATTACACATCCACCCTCACTGTCCACATGTGGCAGCCAGAAACAATAACACTCTGTGTGTGTCATTAATTCAGATTCATTACTATACTATTACCAAACAGCTGACACAGTATTAAAAACCAAGTCAAATCATCTCAGATATCTAGAGTTAAGGCTTTTACAGCCACAGCTGTGATTGGAGGGCAGGGTGTAAAGAGGCATTGTTGAAATGCCCATGGCTGGAGGCCGTCTATCTGCTGAGGTGAGGGTATCATAGTGTCTCCAGGGGCACTGAAGTGGGGAGATCAGAGAAGTAGCAATCACACAATTAGTTTAGAAATTAAGCTTAGAGTGACCATATTTTCCCAAAGGGAAAATGGGACACCAGACAGGGCCAGCCTGAAGCTTCCCGCTCCCCACACCCCATGTGACCCCCTCCAACCCTCCCTGCCTCCTGACCATGTGGGGCCAACCCAAGGCTACCCTCTCTCCCCCACATGTGGGGCTGGCATGAGTCCACCCCCCCACCTCCTGCTGCGTGCCCACATGGAGTCTTCCTGATGTGCCCTTCTCCCCACTATGTGCAGCAGTGGCCCGAAACCCGCTACCACCTGCCCTAGCCGCTCTCCCGAGCCCTCCCTCCCATGCATGGCTGGCATTGCTGCTCAGTCCGTCTCCATGCCCCACTATGGATCGCAGCCCACTTTTTTGGCAAAACTATTCATCTGTCCCGTTTGCTCTTGCCAAGTGATAATCAGTTGGCAAGAGCAAATGCCCAGTTTTGCCAAAAAAGTTGGGACAGATGGGACAGGCCTTAAAAAAAGAGATTTTCCTGGCCATAAGGGGATGTATGGTCACCCTATGCTTATGGTTCTACCAGGAGTATTCAGCAGGTGGGGGAAGCATTAACATTCCCTTACACCTTGTGCTCAAAGTTCACAAGCAACAGGATTCTAGCTGCTTCCTGCACAGATTATGGCACCTTTCCCTTTCCACCCTGCAGGAACAACCAGACTCTTGCTCTTAGTCTTGATCAGGGCTGAAGGGGGTTAGCTAGTGTGGAATGAAAGTCAAAAAGTTCAGAGGTGTGGTTCTGATAAATACCCAGTAATGTAGATATTTGTCAGAAGTACTTCAGGCTGCAAATATCACTACATCTGCTCTCCTACAAGATCTGCAGTATTTCTTCATTTGGCTTACCTGAAAGCCTGATTGTGCAAACATTTTCTACCAGTCATAAGGCATGACTCAAAGACTTTCAATGACTTCAAGAGACTTTGGATCACACTCATAGTCTGAGGCGTCCCACATACCAGATTTTGTTCCCTTCACTGATATTGAATAATCCCTCTCAAATCAATGGAACTGCCTGTCATGTGTGGTGCTATCTGACATAAGTCAGGGGGATCAGGTAGCAAGCACCCATTAGTAAATCTTTGCAAGATCAGGCCCTAACTTTGTCAATAACATCTTGGAAACTAAAGATGAGGAGGAAATTATTATATTAGTTCAACTAGCTAATGAATATGATATTATTGCTTTTATTTTGTGTTCACTCCTTACCACATCTTTGTGCACAGAAGGCCAGAGCTGACTTCCACTGAAGTCAATAGAGAGGCTCTCACTGACTTAGCTTGGCTTTGGAACTCACTTTGAATAAATAAATATTAATAAATAATAATTTTATCTCCTTGATATGTATAGATGATTCTCATCCATGTTCATGGGAGATACTGTATGAGCATTAAAAGTATCAGGGCCAGCCTTAGGGGTGGACCACCCGGGCGACCACCCGGGGCACCATGGTCAAGGGGGACACAGTGCAGCAGTGCAGATGTGCACACTGAAGGTGTAGAGACAGAAACTGCTCACGACTGACAAGGTAGCATCATGTAAGGTGGGAGGGGTGCCCAGATTTCTCTGCGCTTCCTCCTGGCAGAGAAGCATGGTGGGCAGAGGGCGAGCGGTGATGCACAGATTCTGCTCACGCCCCCCCTCCACACCTCCTAGGAGGCTCTGAGTGAGAGAAGCAAGGAGTAACATCAACTGCTCTGTGCATCCAGGTCACTTGCCCCACCTGTGCTGTGCTGTGAGGCAAGCATCAGGAGCTGCTGCTTTCTGCCTTCCCCTTACGCAGCTCAGATGAGGAAAGTGACCTGGATGCAAGGAGCCCTGACATTGCTCCTCAACACCTTCACACACACACAGCCCAGTAGCAGTGCTAGGAGAAGCAACATTTGGGAGGTGGGGGGGAGTAGCAATGCCAGATGCTCCCTGCATCCAGATCGCTTTCCACATGTGGGCACTGGAAGGAAGTGCAGGGATTAGAAGCAAAGGGGGGAACAGTGCAGGGGTTAAGTGGTGCAGGAGGTGGCTACGACTTAGGGGTAAAGGAGGCACAGTGCAGGGGTTGGGGTGAAGGGGGGAACCTGGGGAGCCCCTGAGGGCTGGGAGCAATAGGGGGCATCTTGGAGGCCAGGGGTTCCAAAATACAAATTCACGAAGGGCACTATTTTCCCTAAGGCTGGCTCTGAAAAGGAGTATGCAAACCACATCCATGTTGAGATTTTTCATTGTCTGCAGTCATGTACTGACTTCCCTTTGTTAAAGCAAATGACATTCAAATAGTAATTAAAAGCATCTTTCCTAATTCCGTGTACATCCTTGAAAATTATTTTCAGCTAAGCAACTTAATTGTTTTATTTGGCCTGGACTCTGCTCTGCCGCTAAAAAAATCCTCCGTCATCCTCATTACAAATTTTCCTACTGTTGTTCATTATTACCAAATGTTTTCCTTCTCCACCACCATTCAGTATACAGTTATTGTGTATCTCATGATTTAATTTTAATTGCCTCCCTTAATTTGTACAGTATTGCATTTCTTTATGGGAACAACATAATATATACTCCGTGTTTCTACTCAAGAGGTTTTCCTAGCTCAGCTTTTTAATGTTGTGTTTGTTAACGTATTCTATTCATTTTCTCACTTTTTGGTCTGCAATCATATTTATTCCCCTGATTGAGGTCTCAACATAGCTCAGTGAGGACCCAGTCCTGCTCACTCAGGGTGGTGATTTCACTTGGAGTTGAAAGTGCTCAACACCTTGCAGGATTGTCTTCATTAAAGCCTGATGCAGCTTCTGTTTAAACCAATGTGAGTCTTTCCAGTGCCTTGAATGGGAGTTGGATCTAGCCTAATAAATAAAATAAAATAATAATGATGATGATGACAATTATTATTGTTACTATTTTTATTATTAATCATTATCATCACACATCATATTAATATCCTTCCAGCTTCTATAGTAGGTCCCATATGAGAATTTTAAACCGATTTATAAACTTTTGTGATTTTGGCCTTACAGTATCCCCTCAACTAGATAAATCTTATTATTCTTTTTCTACTAATGGGGAATATGATCAATGGAGATCTTAAGGGCATAATCTGAAAAGGTTCTGAGCACCCTCAATTCCTTCAGTGAGCTCACTCAGCA
Organism: Chelonoidis abingdonii; assembly: GCF_003597395.2. Taxonomy (NCBI): domain Eukaryota; kingdom Metazoa; phylum Chordata; order Testudines; family Testudinidae; genus Chelonoidis; species Chelonoidis abingdonii. The sequence continues at coordinate 117,804,656 of NC_133772.1, read as the reverse complement.
TTATGTAAGATGAAGCCTTAAAGACTCAATCTTTCTCCCACTGAAGACAATGGCAGAATCCTACTTGACTTCAGTGGATGTGAAACCAAACTTTAAATCTGTGACACATCTGACAACAGTACATATATCTCCTGGCACATAATCTTGTACTTTGACCACTAGACTGCAATTCCATTCTCTGGCTAAGTAAATATTAATAATTAATAAATGTATATACATTACTATTGAATTTGGAGTTAATCTGAAAATTCCTGAAGTATCTCTGCTGTGTCATAGTATCACTCAGCAATACCATATAAAGTTTTTTCCCCCCAGGCTGTATTTTGCATATATAGATTAAATTGTGGAATTGATGTTTTATGAAAATGCAAAGCTTTACTGAGACTGACAGTTATAGATACACTGAAGTGTTGTAAAAGAGCAGACCAACCAAATAGGACTAGGAATCGGAGAGATCTAGCAGGTCACTATATGGTTAGAAGGGAACTAGCCTGAAATCTTAATGAACCAATGTTCCCCCTCCCCCCATTTAGAGATTCCTAAGAGTGGCAGCTGGTATGAGGGTTTCCACTGAATGCTCAGAAAAGCCAAATTCAGCAAAGTTCATAGTTATTGATTTTGTTCTAATAGCTCTGTGTTTCAAAAGACTGAGTCTCCAGGGAACAGATAACCGTTTTGTATTTGTTTGTGTTTTCCCATCAATGAGGCTGATCCATTGTTCGCAATAAACTATTTATGTGGGCTGTCCTCACTGCCCCCCACACTAATTTTTTATTGACCAAATCCATGTGTGAAATGACCACTATGCACATCCTTGTTTGGAGGAATTGTTTGATAACTAGGCTGGCCTTCTGTTTCATCAGACCCCAATCTATCATAAGAGCAGATGTTCAGTCTGTGAGTTGCCTCCCTCATCAGTCCTAGTGCCTGAAACAGGGATCAATCTTCATGCACATTCTATAGGGAGGAAGCACTGTCCAGTGGTTATGGCAGGAAAATGGGAGTCAGTAAATCTAAGTTCTACTCCAAGCTCTTCCACTGATTTGCTACAGGGGTTGTCAGTAATAAGGAGCATTTGCTGACATTTGCCTGAGATACCACAGTGATTTTCTCTGAGACGTTTATTTGCTTAAGATTATGTACCCCATTGTGTAGTTGTAGAAGCTGAAGCTCAACGAGGTTATATAACATATGAGTTTGCAAATGGAATTTCTCTATCTGAAATAAAACATTTCTTGTCCTGTGTGGGGCAAGAAGGGCGTGGAACTCATCAACATCATCCGCCACTCCCTGCAGCATCGGGGATATACTCTGTGATTCTGAAGTCACAGAAGTCTAAGAGGTTGAGGCAGAGAACAGTCAGAGCCAGTACAAAGAGTCACTCTCTATAGCATATCTTATTTCAAGTTCACAGGTATTTTCTAGTATAAGGTAGTGCAAAATATCAGTTATGTTATACCCATTCTATACACTGAACTGCCCTCTCCACAGGAAATGATTAGGGCTGCTGGCACGGAGTTCCTGGCAGAACAGCTGTCAGAGATGCTGAGTCAATGGGAGTGAGAAGAGGTTCTCTGAGAGTACAGAGCCAGCAAATGATCCAGTACTTCTTTGCTGTAAAAGACTTGCAAGTCTTTCCTTTGAGTTACAGCACAGCTATTGGCTTGGAAGGCCACATCCACAGCTTCCTCCATTGGAAAGGGGCTAGGGAATAGCCCCTTCCACACAAAAAGAAGCTGTAAGGCACCTTTGGACCGTCCCATGTTTTTTTCCCTCTAGAAGGGATTTTTTGACCCACCCTGCTTTCATCCTCTTCCCCACGTTCCCTAGCACACTTCTGATTGCACAAAGAAAGCAAGAAACAATGTCTGATCATTTACCACCTTTCAAACCAGTATATCATCAAACCTAAAGGAATGTCCAATAAGAAGGACCAAGAGCTGGCCAAGCTAATTTGAAGCACCCTCATCAATGAAGAACAGAGCCTTCAGACCACCAACAAATCTGGTCAGAGGGCAGTTGTAAGAGATGCATGACATTGTGTGTCTTTGGCCACATGTGCATGTGGGATCCTGTTGTTGGCCCCAGATGTGAAGACTGGCTGCACATTGACCATGGCCCATTTGAAATCTGTTTACAAGGGCCCATAAGCGGCATGGCAAATCAAAGCTGGGTACATGCATGGTTGGGTCAGTTATAAGAGACTGGTTTCTCATGTCAGCTGCAAACCATACTTCATGCCACATTGACAGCGCAGAGAAATCTGAGCAAGTAAAGTGTCCCCACAATGGGTGCCTCAAAGACAAGCACACTCTTGTGTGGTCAAAAAAGTCTGAGTATAGTGATGAAAGGTTCAGGTTTGTCCTGATCTTTTCAACCATTTTGACTGTAGATTCCTCAAGGATGAGTGGAAGAATGATGATGCTTGACAGGGGAGCCACAGGACTCATCCCAGTTATGATATGCATGGTTGAGTGTAGTTCTATGTCAACCAACTTGACGTGAGACAAATGGAGCCAGACCAGACCAAAGTATTCTGCAGCAGATTGACAAAGGGCCAATGCAGATGATCTGAATGTTTCCTCCCCGTGAAGTGCAGGCTAATTTGTTTTGAAGGTAATATGTGTCCTCACCTCAACCACAGTTTTCCTCAAGTGGTTAAGATATGTGAGATATCTATCTAAGGTTACTCCGAGATAGACTGGGTCAGATTCATGTTTCAAGTGATGTCCATTGAGAAATTGGTTAAAAGAAGGCTATCTTTGCAGAATCAACTGAGAATCTCTCTATCCATATTCAGGTAGATCCAATGAGTGAGATTTTAAAAATCCCATTGAGATTACCCCATTTGTTTGATGTTTCTTTCTCAGTGACTGGCAAAGCTGCGGTGTAATTATTTACATTCTCCTATTTTCTAGATATTTATATATTTGCCTTAGGAAAGACTATGTTGTCTTAAATGAATATGACAAATGAGCTGAGCAGTTGAACAGATGGGTTGAGAGTCTAACAGATGGTTCTCCATTTTCATAGGTGAGGTGATCCATATCCATTTCCCCACATTACAGGAATGCCAGCAGGGAGAAAGAAGAAAGAGCAAGAAGAGACCAAAAAACAATATTATAAAATATTACTAACACCCTGCGATAGGTTAAAGAGCTTCAATTAGTCATTCAAAGGGAAATGTATTTGACAGCCCATGCTATGACATATTACAAGTACTATCTAAGGGAGAATTGGGCTAAATCATAGTTAAAAATTAAAGGGATCATGGTTTAATTTAAGATCTGGCTACACTCAGGCATCATTTGTCACAGCAAGTTAAAAGAATATAGGAGTAGCTGCTAACCAGATTAGTTTTTTAATATTCATTATATCTTTTGAAAAAGGCAGAGCCAGGCGTCTGAAGGCATCCTCTGATCAGGTCTCGAGATAGTGCTAAGAGTGCTACAGACCAGGAAGCGGACTGTCGAGGGAAGAAAGTATGTGCAAAAGAGAGGATGTAAAAGAGGGGATAATCCTAACAATAAGTGCCAGTCTCTGGTTGGAAGTCAGAAAGAGCTTGATGGGGCGTGCAGGTGCCATGTTCAGTTCTATGGCCTTTAAGACAGAGACCTTATAAGAAAACACTTTGCCTTCCCCCAGAAGGTCATTAACATTGCCATCCTAGATTCTATCTATCGCTCTGCCTGGAAGTTTCTCCTGATATGTAGGCTAAATTTCCTTCTTCTTCATCCCCTTACTCCAAGAAGCCAACCTTTGTACAATCCTATATATCAGGGATCGGCAACCTTTGGCACGTGGCTGAGGGAAGTGGCACAGGCTGAGAGATGTGCTGGCTGCTGCTTTTTGCAGCCCCCATTGGCCTGGAACGGTGAACCATGGGCAGCGGAGCTGCGATCAGTCAAACCTGAGGATGCGGCAGGTAAACAAACTGGCCCGGTCAGCCAGGGGTCTTATCCTGGCCTGCCAAAGGTTGCCAGTTCCTACTATATATAACCTCTCTCCCCCTTCCGGATGTTTATGTAACGCACACACCTCCTAGGTGTGCTGTTCTTTCCCATCTAGTGGCACCAAGGGTGGACTGGGAGAGAGAGAGTCCCCATGTTTGAACCTGCCTGACAGTGACTGGTCATCCTACCAGACAGCAAATGTGAAAAATCGGGACAGGGGTGGGGGGTAATAGGAGCCTATATAAGAAAAAGACCCAAAAATCAGGACTGTCCTTATAAAATCAGGACGTCTGGTCACCCTAGTGACAGGGGTCTGTCAGTGTTATATTTACACCTTTGAATTATTTGTAAAATATTATCATGTTCTCTGTTAGCTGGTGCATAGCCAGTCTACACTTATTTAACTCTTTTAATCTTTCCTTATAAGTCAGTCTCTCCAGCACTATAATAATGTTTGCTGCTCTGCACTGAACTCCCTCCAGTTTGTCCATCTTTCCACTAATGTGGTGGTCAGAAGTAAAGACACTTCTCCCGTATATTTTTCAGTGTGGCGAAAAGCTATGCATCTTTACCTGTTGCAACAAATTATTCATATTTACATAACTCAGGGGGAAATTCCCATCTCCATTCTATAGCCTAACCAGCTCCAGTTCTGTATTTCCAGGCCTTGAAAATGATTACATGACTGAACACTTTAATAAGCTTTTGCCATATTAGCAAATATATGATGATTGCATAATCTAGAACAAAATAAATCCCTACCCGAATGCTATTAAGGATAATCTGTGGCACTTTGTATAAAGTCCTTCATAAATGTTATTCATTTGGAGCAAGCCTTGCAAACTCCAAAATGAATTCTCTTATAACTTAGCTGAGAGCCAGAAGACACTTCAAGGTCCTGGAATGGCCAAACCTGCATTAAGCACTTAAGCCAAGTGATCAGAAGAAATTAAGATATAACCAGTTTAAACATTTGATGTTTACATTAAAGCCCGGCAGACATTTCTTCATGGAATGTAAACACTGGGGAAATTTTCAATTTGAATTGTCCATCCAAATATAAAACTGTGTCACCCCCCCGCCATATGATCCTCACAATCCACATATGCGTAGCTTCACAAACACTTCACACTCCACTAAGGTGAAGTGAGGTGATTTGAACTGCAGAGGGCTCTATGGGAGCCCCTAGTTAAGAGACTCAGTCTTTGGGCCCTATGAAAAACAATCTCAGCTTTCACTTAAAGTTGGAGGGAGGGAGGAGGAAGCAAATTTCTAGCCCTTTCCTTTGCTGGGAGAGCCTTGGAAACGTAAACTAATGGGAGCTAATATAAACCAATGTAAACCAAGCAAGGAACAAGCAGCTGGACTTCACTTCAACAGCAGGAAGCTGTGGGGAATCTAAAGTCTCCCCCACCCCATTACACATATACACTTTCAATGAAAAATGAGTCAGTTATGTTTAAGAATCATCTTGCTGAGACTCCTCAAAATCCAGGCAGACCCCCATGGACAGCTGTGAGAATGTGATAGATGAAAATCGGTTACATTTGAGGAGACAGCAAAAACATTGTTTCACAGGCTCACCCTAGAGAATGTTAAGGCCAACTCTTCCATTGCCACAAAAAATTCTTTTTTCCAACTGTAGCTGATGAGAAGGCTAAGCCCCCTCCTGTTGGATTCAGAATTATCCATGGTTATCCACACATTTGTGACCTTCAGGATTGATTGCTGTAGCACTCTGATCTCTTACAAGGATAGTGGGTTTTTATGTGTGTGGTTTTTTTTATAGGAATAGAAGCGGGGGGAGTGTTTTGTCTAGGGATTCCGAGCTTTATCTCTAACACTAGTAGAAAAAATGTCAGGGAGCCCTTTGTTAAACACTACTTAGGTGCCAGTCATATCACTTAACACTCCTCTGGAAGAAGTTCAGTTACCATAGTGCTTAGAGCCATATCAGAACCTGTATATGATGGACTGTAACACACTTACCACCTGTGACCTTTTGTCATTAAGTGTAAATATTTTTTCCTTTACTAAACTGAATGAAAGCGACTTCTGTAAAAAATTGTCAGGCTTGATGGTGAATTGTTCACAAATATTCATACTGAAGTGTCAAAGTGGCAGAAGCAGATTTGGTGCAACTGTGTCCATGGAGTCTATTGAAAGGAATTGTACCTTTCAGAAAAAACTGACAAAGTCACTCACAGTCATGACTGTAGCTATGAGGCTGTTATAACTCCCACTGGTACTTCAGGTGCAGTAAGCAATGCAGTGTATGGTGGACAATGGAAGTTGCAGTAGGCAGTGGCTCAGCTGCTCCGCTTCCATTTCTCTCCCCATGCTTAAAACTTACCCTGTCTCCAGACTTAGTTATGTAAGGATGTCTAGGGAGCCCTCATAGAAATGGGCTTTCCAAACATTGTCTTATCTCCTATACAGAACTGCACCCATTATCCTGCATCTGAGTCTTATGAGGCTGCAGAAGAGGAAGGGGGAAGACAGGATTGGCCACCTTGGAAATATACATTCTCCATCACACATTCTTCATCGTCTCCATTCCATTGGGAGAAAGGAGAGACTTTCCTTTGGAAAGTATCCCTTCCCTCCCTTCAAACCTTTATGAAGTCCAAAAAAACAACTGATAGTCCAATGTGTAAAAATCAGAGGGGAGTGGGGTGGGGAGGAACCTTAAACACTACTCAGTAAATTTAACATGGGATTGAAAGCCATTTTCCAAGGCCTTGAATACACCATCAAAACGAACACAAAAGGGGAACTCAAAGGAGCCAAGTCAGTTAAATACTGAATCACAGTCACTAAAAGGATGATGTTTTTCTTGACGCTTTCACAGATTATCTGCACTGTGATAATGATAGTGTATTTGGATCTGAATTGTTACATCCCTTGATCTTTGAACTAATCCACTAACTTGCATTCAGTTCTTGTAAAAGACAGAGCTCTGTGTGCTTTTTGTTAGACACTGACATTCTCTCCACAGAGGCTTCAAATAACTTGGGACAAATCCTGAGCCCTATCATTTCTACAAATGTATCAGGTTGGAGGATCCTTGCCATGTTAATTTCCTCCCATCCTCTGTGAAAGAAAATAAGCCACCTGTCTCTGTAGCACTGTCTGTCCTGGTCACAGTACCTGGGGCTTGGATCCACAATAAGGAAGAGGGCTGAGGAAAAGGATCCTCTGCCTTCTAAAGTCTAGGGGAATTCAGTGCACAGTTCATGCAGCTTGAGAAAGTAACTAGCTCAGGAGTCTCTAATACTGGTTTCAGGGGAGCTGAACTGCTTGGGAAGAGGAAGGGAGTACAGGCCACCCCAGAGCCAGCACAAAGGCATAAGAACTTTACAAAGAGAGCCTTGCTTCCTGCAGATCTTCAGTATCCACTTGACTTTGGGTCACAATCCATACATGTTTGATATGGGAAGAAGGCAGAGTAAATTCCACTCCCCAGGGAAACTCCATGAGAATTCCTCTTTAATCCCTCTCCTGGGGCTATTTTCACAGGAGAGATAATGAATCCTCTTAAGAGGTGCTGAGAGTCTCTTGAACAACTGCTACTCCCACTAAAGTCAATTGGCTAAATCCTGTAAAGTGCCAAACTTGCTAGGAGTTGAGAGAACTGAGCACTTCAAAGGTGGTCCCACACACCATACAATATGTATTAAAACAACAAATTCCCAGTTTGTCTGGTGAAAACAGAGTGATGAAATAATACATTGCTCTTGTACTGATAAAACTTAGCATTACTGTAGAAGACTGATGAAAGGAAGTCAGCTTCCCTTTGAGATCCATGGAGCTGATACTTAAATAGCTTAGGCCAATTCTTGCTCACTTTACTCTCGCAAATGGTCTCACCAGGGCCAATAGGACTAGCTATGTGGGTAAGGAAAGTAGAATTCAGCCTCCTTCCTTGTGTGCTTGGTACTGTGTTTGGATACACATAATCATGATTTGCTTCTTTCAACGTTTCAGTGGGCTTTTAGCCTGAAGAGAAGGAAAGAAGGAATAGCTACAATTTACATTATTTTGACACCCATGAGAAAAAAGCTTTCAGGACACCTGAAAAGGGATAAAACGTCAGGGCAAAATTCATGCATTGTAAAACAAGACACATTTTCTACCCTGAGCTGTTAATAATACCTTAAAATATTAGAGCAGAAACTTAGGGCATGCCTACCTAGCTATAAAAACAAACAACAAAAAGCAAACAAACAAAAACAAACAAACATGCCACTGAGTCTCAGAACCCAGGTCAGTTGATTTGGGCTCCCTGGGCTCAGGCTGCAGGGTTACAAATAGCAGTCTAGACTTTGGATTCTGTCTAGAGCCTGGACTCTGAGACTTTCCCCCTGGCTGAGTCTCAAAGCCCAGGATCCAGCCCAGGCCCAAATGTTTACACAAGGTATCGGCAACCTTTGGCATGTGGCCCATCAGGGAAATCCACTAGCAGGTTTGTTTACCTGCAGCGTCCGCGGGTTTGGTGGATTGCAGCTCCTACTAGCCGCAGTTTGCCATTCCAGGCCAATGGGGGCTGCAAGAAGCGGCAGCCAGCAAATCCCTTAGCCCATGCCGTTTCCCACAGACCCCATTGGCCTGGGACAGCAAACGGGGGCTGTGGGAGCTGCAATCAGCTGAACCTGCAGACACTGCAGGTAAACAAACTGTCCTGGCCTGCCAGCAGGTTTCCCTGATGAGCTGCGTGCCAAAGATTGCTGATCCCTGGTCTACATTGTACTTTTACAGCCCCACAGCCTGAGCCTCGTGAGCCCAAGTCAGCAGACCCAGGCCAGCGACGGTCATGCTGTGGGTCTTTTATTGCAGTGTAGATATACCCTAAGTCCTGCAAGTTGGTGACTATACTGAGCCCCATTGACTTTGATGGGACTCCACAAAGGTACAAAGGTCTGTGTAGACTAGAGTTGTTTGCAGGATTGGGGTCTAATGTTCTATAAAAGTGATAGTGTACTAGACCAACTCTTTTCTCTTTAAAGAATTATTGGAAAAGCAAAACAAAAAAACCCAACAAAACAAAATAAAACATGACATCCTCCTCAATGATAGAATCTCTGAAGAATGGATTTTTAAGAAGGTCTCCAATTGCATCGTGACTTTAACACCAGAAAAACAGGGCAGCCATCCAGTAAACCCATGTCCACATCTAAAAGGTAACTGTGAAGTCTTAGAAGAGCAAGCACATCTAAAGAACAACTTATCATTTACAATGCAGCTTTACACAATGCTGCAGTAGAAATGTCCGAGCTCATGACAGGAAAATGGAAAGCAGAATTTGAGCAAAGTGCTCCAGAAAATGACTTCAAAATAGATAACATTCATAATGCAGCTGTCAGCATCCATTTACCATCAAAGAAACAATGCCAATGGAAATTGATCACCACAGCAAATAACAACTAAGTGAACTCAATCAGACCCCAGCTTCTCCCTGAGAAGATAGGGGCAGATAGGTGTCCAATACCGATGAGTAAATAATCTGTAATTCATAATTTATTCAATTATTTTTGCTTTTTACTCTGTTTTTGTTAATTGTCTGTGGATATGTTGCATAACTCTCCAGATTTAATTGTTCCTTGATATTATTCATGAATAATGGCAGCAACTAATCCCTAGTCTGAATTTAGGTTTGTTATTTGATTCACTATAGGCCTGATCCAAAGTCATTCAAAGTCAGAGAAAAGAGCTCCATTTCCTCCAATGGGCTTCGGATAAAGCCCAGTTGGTGCTGTATTGTATTATTTATACAAGTCACTAAATTTGAGTGAATTTGAGTTTGTCTATGTGATTCTAAAATTTAGAATTTGCAGTTTGCACAGAAGTTACATCCAGGTGCAGGACAGAAACCCTGCTGCATGACTTTGTTATTAGTGCAAACTGAGCTGTGGATTTTACTCTTGGGTGCCTCATTTGAAGATCACTTTTGGCTGATATTTGAACATTCATTCTTAGTATTAGTGACAGAAAAGAGGCACAAACACATTTGAATTGAATTGTCCAATACATCCCTAAAGAAAATGTTTCTTACCACTTATTCCACAGAAGTCACCAGACACCATGTTTTCTGGGGTTGCACACAAAGCCAGACATTTTGGTTACGCGGCAAGACGTACATTTTTACAAACACTCAAACTATTGTGTTCTAGGAGACATTCATGCCTCAAATCTATAAAATAACAAAGGAAGGTATTTATTCTGAATATTAACAATAGCAGCAAGAAAATGCATCCCCACATTATGACTCAACCCCACGCTTACCAGGCAGCTGAACAAAATCTGAGACATTTGAGATAGGAATAGATAGTAACCTAGATTAGACAGTCAAGGGTTTTTTTTCTGAATCACTGAATCACACAAAAAGAGACATTTAGGCAAAACTAAAAAGAGCTTTTGTTCTTAATTTCCCTTTTATGTACTGAATAAATCACACCTGCATACTTACCTGAGTATAACATTTCTGCACAAAATGTCTATGTACCTATGTGTATATAAAATCTCTATGACAACTACTTGTGGACCAATTACTGTATGCATAAAACACCTGCACATATGCATGTGTATTGGCCATTTTGAACCACATACTCATATATATTATTTTTCAGAACATTTCACCATGTACCTGTGAATATATGTTCTTATCTGTATATAAACATAAACTTCATATCTGAAATCTAAAACTTTTCCCTTATGCTTACTTGTCTGCCTGATCCTGCACTATGCAGCTCAGTAAGAGTTTTGTCATTGACTTCAATGGGCTCAAGATCGACACCATAAATGTCCATATACAACACAAATAAAGAATGAAATATAATTTGGAAGCAAATTTAAGCTCCTGAAAATTGCGGACTCATGTAACACTGGCTGAAGGTGTGCAATAGTGCAAGGGTTGTGCAATTTTCCCATTCTGTGCTATTCTAACACTTCATTGACTAGAACAGGGATCGGCAACCTTTGGCACGCAGCTCACCAGGGTAAGCACCCTGGCGGGCTGGGTCAGTTTGTTTACCTGCTGCGTCCGCAGGTTCAGTTTATCGCGGTTCCCACCGGCCATGGTTTGCCGTTCCAGGCCAATGGGGGCAGCAGGAAGTGGCGGCTAGCATATCCCTTGGCCCGCACCACTTCCCACAGCCTCCATTGGCCTGGTGCAGTGAACCACGGCCAGTGGGAGCTGCGATCGGCCAAACTCTCGGACGCTGCAGGTAAACAAACTGGCCCGGCCCACCAGGGTGCTTACCCTGGCGAGCCGCGTGCCAAAGGTTGCCTATCCCTGGACTAGAATCTCCTTCTAGATCTGATCCCCCAAACAGCTCTACTAAAGCATCTCAGTCTTGACCTACAGAATTCATAGGTACATTTCATTCCTGTCTCCACACAATAAAAACAGTATAATTCTATCCTGACCTGCAGCATGTCTTCCTGTTTCAGGCCTCAGGCCCCACACAGCTATACTGATGTAGCTTAACCCTGACTATAATATCCTCTGTTTCCCAAAGAATCATGGAAACAAATAAATCAAAGATGAAAAAGAACTATAAACAGAACTGCAATATCACCTAGACTCTCTGCTGGCCAATAGTTCGTTCTTTGTAATGCATATTTTGGTTCTTGGTCCAATCTTGTTTTAATGGTCTTACTCCCTGGAATGCTATTCTCTTACCTAATAGTTCCCATTGACAGGAAGTTTCTTTTTTATAATCTTCCTCTTTTTTTTCCTCTCAATTTTATTTCACTACTATTATGTAGTCCTGGCCTCCCACACAGCATGTTGTTCTAGACCTGCAGCATTTCCTACTGCTCTCATCGTTAGAATCTCCTATGTGGAAATCGGCAGTGGGGCTGATTTACATCAAAGGGTAGATCTACACTAGAAATGTTATAGCGGCAGAGCAGTAGCACTGCAGCTGTGCCATTGTAGCACTTTAGTGTAGACACTACAGTGACAGAAGGGTTCTTCCATTACCGTAATAAAACTGCTCACTGAGTGGCAGCAGCTGTTCTTCTATTGACCTATAAGCATCTGGGGCTTAGGGGAGCTCAGTTACATCACACAGGGTGTGACATTTTGCATACCTCTCAGTGATTTAGTTAAGCCAAGTTAGCTTTGTAGTGTAGGCCAAAGTGGTTTTGCAACGTGGACAAATGGGGAATAGGAAGAAATCTATTAAACTCAGTTTCACTTGTTCAATTCCAAATTTAAGTCCTCAGTTAAATTAGTTTAAATCCAAGTGTCCAGAGAAAACAGTTCCCTTTACTAAGCAGTCATTTAAGAAGGATCTGCTATCATTAAAATAATAGTAGATAGAAAGAAAATACATTTTTTTACAGATCTTCTGTTCCATACAATGGCTCCAGAAGGATATTTCTAGTACGTGCACCAAATTCTAATCTCAGTGCCACTGAGGTAAAAAATGAAATAATTTCCGTGGTTGTTTTATCAGCTCAGGTTTGCTGTGCTGAAAATGAGGACATTACTTCGTGAATAAGAGATTTATTCTGTAAACAAATATATTTGTTGACCACATATTGATTTCAAAGATGCTCACTATATTTCTATATTATATATTTTGGTTTAGTGCACAGAAACCAGCCCAAAATTCAAATCTAATCCAAATCGAATCTTTGGTGGAGTTCAAGAATGTTACTTTTTAATCAATTTTTTAATTATATTTTCCCTTGGCTTTGCATTTCCTGATTCTGGCTGGAAGTGGAGATGCTGAAATATCTTTAAAGGTTCTGCTAGCAACTGTATGTTAAGCCCAAGAATAAACTGTAACAGCAGAACTCTCACAAGAAAGATTGTTAACTCAAGAGAGCCAGCTGAGTTCTGTAGCCACAAGAGACAAACCTCTCTAACTTTTTATCATCAGGAACCTGAATATGATCTCGGTTCCACTGGTATAAATTAGGCATAATTCCAGTCAGTCAGTGGAGGTCCCCCAGTGTGAAACCAGCATAAACTACATCAGAATCAAGCCACAAAATTGTAGCAACAACCTCTTAAATGTCTAGCAAAGGATTAATGTTTATAGCAGGTTTTTCTTCCTTTTTCTTTTTTTGCCATGTAAACCATACAAATGTACAGCTAAATCACTGAAAACAATAGCCATTATTTTCTGATTTCCTTATTGGTAGACGTATACTCTATGTGTGCATTTTGTTTTATCTAATTATTTTTATTTCAGAGGAATAGGAAAAGATACCAAGGGCCAGATCCACAAGTACTATGTTATCATAGCTCCATTGCCCCACTGAGTTCAATGGACTATGCTGATTTACATCAGATGATCTAGACCAGCATTCATCAAGTAAGCCTGATTCTCCTCTTTCTATGGTTTACACTGGTGTAGTTCCATTGATTTGACTGGAATGATCCCTAATTTACACTACTGTCAGTGAGGAGAGAATTAGCACCCTTTCGGCTGACTTCCGTGGGACCCGAATCAAGCTCCAAATATGGAGCACTTCACAAAATGGAGAGATTTGTCTATTTTAGCCAAACATCCCAAACCTTGAGGTGCTTAGTGCAGCCAAACTACCAAACTCTTTGAAAGTTCTCATCACAATTTCTAATAAATCTTCCTCTCTAAAAAATATTTGATGTAAACATGCCTGTGTACAGCTTTATAGAGTGTGATTTACTCCAAATTAGCCCTAGTTTGTTAAGCTTTAAAGCATGCTTCAGTGCTCATCTTCCCCATCCTGGTGGGGAACTCTGTTGTGAGGTAGGTGGGGAACACATTTTGTTATCTCTTTTCTGTTGCCGGGGGTGTTATGTTTTGAGAACAGGGCCTCAATTCAGGACAACATTTGCTTAAGTCCATCCCTATATAGCACAGCACTTAAGCACATGATTAATTTTAAGCCTGTGCTTAAAACTCGTAGAAGTCCCATCCACATGCCTAAAGTGAAGCACAAGCATAAGTGCTTTGCTGAATAGGAATGTAGGAGTCTGCTTATGTAAACGTATATTGTGCATTTTGAGATGGATGGGAGTGCCCAAAGTCTGCAATGAGTACTCTTTTTTTCCTTATAGTATAAATAGAAGTTATATATCTTTGGGACAAATGTTGCTTTCATTTACCCTGGTGTCTTTTACACTTGCTGTCCATTGATGTCACTTTATTCATTCTGTGTTTACACTCATGTAAATGAGAGTAGCAGTTGGCTTTTGGCATTTAGACCGAAAGGAAACAAGCAGAGTAAAATTGGCAGATTGTTACCACAATCTCTGCATTTACAGAAAAGCAAAAGTTCATCTGAGAATCATTTGGGGGCGGGTGGGTAGGTGATGGTGAATGTGAGATATCATCATTTATAATGTTCAGAATATCTGCAACAGGGAATCAACATTCCTTTCCCTCCCAGAAGCAGACCTGTTTGTAATGTCTGGGACCTCAGTAGGTGTCCTCAGATAGTATAAAACCTCAAAGAAAAATAAATGGAGCTCCCATTTCAGGGAGAGAGACTCAAGATTTTGGCAGAATTTGCAGAAATCAGTTGGAAGCCTTCAATCCCTCTTTCTCTGTTAGAGGTACAGAAGGTTAAACCTTTAATGGAAGAAGTGAAACTGACAAAGCCCGCTAACTAAATTGAATCAGTCAGTATCAACATGTGTAAGTGACAAAGAGGCAAGATGAAAGATTGGGGTAATTATTTATTTTCAATTTTTAATGGGCTTTTATTTGTGGTTTTCATGCCGATGTTTTTCAATGGTAATTGCCTTTTTCTCTACAGTTTATTTTTAATGAGCCTCTTAAAACAGAGCATAAATATTGTAAAGTCACAACAGTAATTATCCTGGCTGACTTATAAAGTAGTGTAAAAACAGGATATTGCTGAAGTTAGGGGTAAAATGCACATTTGATAAAACAATTTAAAATATAGTTAAGATCACAAACCAGAAGCATAACTGATTTTCAGACTTAACATTTACAAATTGATTAGGAACATTACTTTGAGACTAAGATTTTAAAGGTGGTTAAGCTGGTCTGCTCAGCGTCGCAAAGTCTGACTGTCTTAGGTGCAAAGTTCCTGTAGGCCAGAGCACGCCTGCACTGACATTAATGCCAGAGCAAGGACAGAGGGGAAGCAGCTTGAGCATCCCCAATTCAGGAGCTTCAATCCCTGGCACAGGCTAGGACATCCCTATGGGTCTTTGCAAAGACACATATTCAGGGCGTAAGCACAATCCACCTGCACCTCCTCTCATCTCCTTCCATATCCTGCCTCTTCTGCTTCCTCAGTCTCTGCTTCTGATCTGCCCCAGGCCTATCCTGGACATGGGGCTTCTGTGGAGACAGTGCACAACTGTCAGATCTGCTCCTCAACAAAGGGACCTTCTTCACTGGGAATGTTCCCCGCGTGGGGAAAAAGCTTACACCTACTCTGAACCCCTTTGGTACTAGGAAAGATGGAAAAATGCAATATGTAGAAAACAAAGAAATCAGAATTAGCCGCATGGCAGCACTGCAGTTAGTTATTAAATACAGTTTGTAGCACTTGCATAGTGCTTTATATTTTCAAATTACTGTACAGGCACTAATTAATCTGTGTGGGGTGGTCACTAGCTACCGATTTGGAGTCTTTTTCTTTTTAAAAAATTATTATTATTTGGTGAAGTTTTTCAGTTGACCTCCAAAGTGCTGCATTATCGTCCCTCTCCCTCCCCAGTCAAAGGCCAAACAATGCCATCTGGTTTGTTTGTTTTTAATGAATATTATGCTTTTTTTGTGTGGTCAGTAGCTTCTGTTGCTCAATCTGAGAAGCCATCAGAACTGGAAGCAAATGTCTTTCCCATTTTTCCGTGCAGTTCTTTGAGATAACTCACTCAGAAATGTGGCCTAAAATGTTCCCATTGGGTCTGCTGCTCCATTGCCTCTAATACTGCCTTAACAACCACAACAGAGAAAGGGTACACAGAAACATAGTCCAGAATACATTGGGCAGGCAGTGACGAGTCTCAGATGACTGTTAAAGGCTGATCTTGGTATTTTTTTGATTACACATTATCATTGGTCTCAAACATTTTATTTTTAGTTTAGCAGTTTAGGGCCATGACTAACCTTTTGCCAATAGGGTTGAGTTGATTGGATCTCCTCTTTTATTAATTATTGTTTATTTAGTGCTAAGATCTCTTCAGGATTGTGATTCCTTTGTACCAAATGCTGTAAAAAACATACGGTGAGATACAATCCTGCTTCAAAGAGCTTAAAATCTGAGGGTATGTCTAGACTGTCAAGTTTCTGCGCCACAAGTTATACTACTTTTATTAAAACACTGGAATTAAACTGCTGTTGCGTGTCCACACTGTGATCCTTGTGATGCTGGAGCGCATCCACATTAGCAGCTCTTGCAATGGCAAAGACAGCAGTGCATTGTGGTAGCTATCACACTGTACAACTGGCCACAGGGTGCTTTGGGAAGGATTTGAAATGCATCATGGGGCAGGCACAGCATCACTTGATGCAGGTTTCCCAATCCCATTGTTCCATGGGCATCCCACTACATTGCCAACTGCTTTTCAACTGAAGGGGAAGAGTACGTGACAGGGAGTGTGTGTGTGTATGGAGGGGGCAAAAGAGGCAGTGTGTTTTGGAGAAAGACAGTGTCAGCGTGCTCTATTGGAAGTTCAGATAGCGGCAGGAAGCAACCAGTCCTGATGCAGGGGGAAGGGAAACCCCGACATCAGCTCCCGCCTCCCTCCCTGGGCTCTCTGCAACACACACACACGTCTCTGTGTTTAACAGCATGAACATTCCACATTAATGATTTGCTTTGTGTCCCAGAACAGATCAGCACAGCACACAATGGCTGTCAGAAACGGTGCTCTGAAAGGGGAGGGGCACGTCTCCAAGGCAGCTGAGTTCAAAACAATGAGCAGGGCAGTCACTTGAGGTATTATGGGACAACTCCGGAGGCTAATTATAGCACAGAAAGTAATCAAGGGTCTACATTGGCAATAGATTCCTGGAGCCTCTGTGCAAGTAGCCTTACGACTCTCGTCAAAGTGGTTTTTTTTTGCAGCATTGCAACTGAGGAGTTTCTGCGGACAAAGTGGCTTGGCAGTGTGTACAGGTCTGCAGTATGAGTGCAAAAAGCTGCTTTACTGCGCAGAAACTTGCCAGTGTAGACAAGCCCTAAGCAGACAAAGGGAGGGAGGGGAAACAGTTGTGCTGTATGGATACACAGGAACACACCATTCCTGCCCCCAACAAGTTTCCAGTCTAAATCCCACTCCATTAAGAATTGAAATCTCCAACTGATTTCATACTATCAGAACAGCTCTCCCGGTTTATCCCCATTCCACACTGTCATACAGGTGAAAGGATTCATGACCCATCGCTAATCTCCTGCACCATTCAGCCCGTCTCACTGAAAATAAAACAAAACAAAAGAGAAAAAACACTTTCTAACTTGCTTTCACAATAGCATGAATTAATGGACATTATAACTGAGAGGCAGATGTTTGCAACTAAATAAACCATCACACAGCAGAGTGATGTTTTCTCTGAACAAATCACCTTACAACAAACCCTGCCAAGTATTTTCTAAACCTCATTTTTTAAAAGATTACTGTGAGTCCTTAAGTACAGCATAACAGCATGGAACCATTTGCCTCCAAATGGGATAAAGTTTACATGCAGAAGCCTCATACAGTCAGCCACAAGGAGTAAAGATACCTGAGGTGCAATATTCAAAAGTCAGGTAGTTATGGGGTGTGCAAACAGATTGCTACCCCAGAGATTTGGCAGCAGCTCTGCAGACAAAAGAGATTTTTAGAAGTGAGACACATCTTTAAAAAAGGGAAGAAGGAGAATCTGGGGAACTACAGACCAGTCAGCCTCACCTTAATCCCTGGAAAAAATCATGGAGCAGGTCCTCAAGGAATCTATTTTGAAGCACTTGGAGGAGAGGAATGTGATCAGGAACAATCGACATGGATTCACCAACGTTAAGTCATGCCTGACCAACCTGATTGCCTTCTGTGATGAGATAACTGGCTCAGTGGATATGGAGAAAGCGGTGACTGTGATATATCTTGACTTTAGCAAAGCTTTTAATATTGTGTCCTTCAGTATTCTTGCCAGCAAGTTAAAGAAGTATGGATTGGATGAGTGGACTATAAGGTGGATAGAAAGCTGGCTATATCCTTGGGCTCAATGGGTAGTGATCAACGTCTTGATGACTAGTTGGCAGCTGGTATCAAGTGGAGTGCCTCAGCAATGTGCCACAACGCTGATATGGAAGGGCCATCTCTGGAAGTCCTGGCCGCACAGAAGGGGGAGCAAGAGAGGCAATTTGCTCTGGCTCCCACAGGGGTCCCCACAAGAGTTTTTTTGGGCTCCTGGAGGGGGTCCTTCACTTGCTCTGGGGGTCCCTGAAAAATCTCACAGGGCCAGGGCCCCCAGAGCTTCTTCTGCTCCAGGTTGTTGTTGGCAATTCAGCAGCAGGGGGTCCTTCCGCTCTGGGACCTGTCACCGAAGTGCCCCGAAGACCCGTGACGGGTGGTCCTTCCAGCACTTCGGTGGTGGGTCCCGGGGTGGGTCTTCGGTGGCAATTTGGCGGCGGGGGATCCTTTTGCCCCGGGACCCGCCGCCGAAGTGCTGGGTCTTCAGAGGCAATTTGGTGGCAGGGGGCCCTCGCCGCCGAAGTTCCCAGGCCCCCTGAATCCTCTGAGCGGCCCTGCTGGGAGTCAATGTCCATTCAGTTATTGAATTCTACCTACCATTATGGGTTGGGATATTCAAAGAAGCTTAAGGCAATTAGATCTCCATATTTCAATGAGATTAGGTAGTCTCAGGACAGGTCTGTCTACACTATAGGGTCAAGTGACCTAAGTTATGCAACTCCAGCTATGTGACTAAAGTAGCTGAAGTCGACGTAGATTAGGTCAACTTATTGCATGACCCACTAAATAGACCCCTGGTGGATCGATCACTGCAGCATCAATCCACAGTAAGCTTAGACAAGCCCTAACTCATTTAGGATATGTCTACAGTGGAGGTGATGGTATAATTTCCAGCTTGGGTAGATATATTTGTGCTAACTCAGATTGAGTTAGAGCACTAAATATCAGTGTACTCATGGCTGCATAGGTGGCAGGAGGAACTAGCTGCTGAGAGTGTGTATCTAGGTTTCAGACAGGATTGTACTCAGGGTAGCTAGCCCATCCTGCCTCCCATGCACCCAAGGTAACTCTGCTATTTTTAGCACACTAGCTTGATCTGAGTTAGCATGGGTATGTCTACCTGAATTGGAAATTACACTTCCAGCTCCAGCATAGATATTCCCTTAGTTTCCTTTGAAAATCCCAGGCCTGCTGTTTATCTTTAGAGACCATCATATTGATCTCACCACTGTCTATGCATCTGCCTGTATTTCTAATCTACTTGTAATGTCCTATCATCGAGGTATCAAGGTGCTCAACTCTACTGATGTTGCCACTAAAACAGTTAGCAACAGTTGTGCGGGTGGTTTTTCTGAGGTGGACTTTTGTTGGCTAAGAACTGGGCTGATGGCTGAAGCTGAAGCCCTGCTTTCATTTTTAGCACCATAGGCTCATCAGCAGCAATCAGATGATAATTATTTTGGTCACTACTGGTGCGATGTGTGTTGCTTTATGTCACAATTTCTGACAATAGTGAAATACTCTGAGTTTTCTCACTGTTTTCTTCAATTCTTTGTCTCTTTCTTTTCCTGGGGCTTGAGCCTGAGGCTGAAAAGTATCTGTGATTAATTATGAGCAAAACTTCCAATAGCAATGCTAACTCAGGGATTCCTAAATGCCAATAGATTAGGTATACTGAACTCAGTGGTGTAATGAGAAGTCAGCAGAGAGCAGACACAGGGCTGCTGCACCACCCTGACCAAACTCTCTATTTTATCAGTCATCTGTGGTCATTGCCTTTGCTTTGCTTAAAATGTAAAGAGAAAATAAACCTCCTTTCTCTGTTATTTTCCTTGTGTAAATTTTGGATTAATGTACAGCTTGGGTTTATCTATGAATAGCTGACCAACAGGTAAATAAAACTGGGGGGAAAGCCAAGAAATGCTTCCCCACAACCCTAGAGATTTTCAAATGAGTTGCAGAAAAGGGCAATGCACAAATGACCTAAAACATTGGTTTTCCTAAGGGATGATTGATGGTCCAATTACACTGTGGTGCCCAGAATGAGTGCTCAGAAAACACCTACACATAAATACATAAAGGTATTTTATATTCAAAAGAAAAGATACATAGAAGGATCTTTAGGGTTTATTAAATAACTATGTATAATTATGTATTGTCCTTAATTATATAATCTCAAAGTGCTTCACAAATTACTGTTGTTCATATTTTGTAATAAATGTATTAAGTGTTCCATAGATCTGCAAAAAACTAGTTCATTCATACATCACAATAAACAACAGGTTCCTGGCTTTTTGCATTCTAAATTAACGCAAGTTACAGAAGGATAATACCTATTCTTTATAAAAATATGTAAACTCTAATTACATAATCTGTCTTGAATATAGAGAAGTATTATTATAATATCACAGAAAGGTAAACTGAGGCACCATCTGCCTAAGGTGCCGTTGATTACCATAATACCTGAACACCTCATAATTGTAATGTATTTACCCTCACAACACTCATGTGAGGTAGAGAAGTACTAATATCACCACTTTACAGATGTGCAGCTCAGGCACAGAGACTAAATGACTTGCTCAAGGTCACCCAGGAACTTTGTGGGCGAGCGGGGAATTGAATCCATGTCTCTCAAATCTAAATGTAGTGGTCTGAACTCTGGACCGTCCTATTTCTCATACTGATAGGTACTGAGAAATACCACTGAGAGGTTGCCCAAAGTTATGCAGTGAATCAGTAACAGAGCTAGAAGCAGAACAAAGGACTCCTGACTCTACGGCTATATCTACAGCTGAAGCTGGGGATATGATTCCCTGTATCAGTAGACATACTCTCACTAACTCCCATCAAGCCAATGCATTACAAATATTAATGTAGCCACAGTAGCACGGGCAGTGTCAAGTGGAGGCACAGGATGGCCACCCTAAATATGTGCATAAAGGGTCCCTCTGGGTTTGTACTCGGAATGGCTAGACCCCATTCCACCACTGCTTCTACCAGTGGGTACCTTTGCTATGCTACTATTTTTAGTGTGCCAGCTCAATATGAGCTAATGCAGGTATGTTTCCTCCACCTGGGACTCACACCCCCAACTCCAAGTTATAAATGCAGCACTAATTCACTTGCTCTACCTATTGCCCATTAATCAAATAAAAGCCAGTTGAAACAGGGATGAATTTCCAGATATATTAGTTTGAGCTAACTCTAAAGATCAGGAAAAAAAATTGTCCACTCCAAAATCTGATTAACCTATAGAGGCACTGAGATTGTTCTTGTATTGTAATCCAGATGATATGCTTTTTATGTGTTCAACTGAAAAATTGCCCTTCAGTTGATTAAATAAATTATTACATACTTTTGCAATGATGCCAAGAGAGTGGGGAAAAGGCAATGGTCCTTCAAGACATTTAGAAGCAATAAAACCCACACACGAAGTCACTGATCTTAAAATGGCCTTGAATATGAAGAAATTCTGTTTATCCTGACATTTTCAAAATCAGGATCAAAACAGATGTATTCTCTGTAGTCACTAATTTTAGGAATTACATTTAGTTGCCTATGAATGCATCTTGCACAATTTGCAATTATTGAACAAATCAGGAGAACTATCCTGGGAGTTCCTATTGTGTGTGGGAAGCTCAGCAATTCTGCTTTATACACACACTAGCTGAGTTGTTAGCTCTCCTTTCTCTCCCCAACTCATTACAAAAAAGTCGCTTTTTTCCCCTTTTCTTCATCTCTTTTCTCCTGTTTTCTTTTCTACTTCATTTATTTTTATAACAAATCACAGGGATTTTTGACATTACAAACCAGACTCTATTTTCAGCAGAGATGAGCTTTAAGTCCAAGCATATAGACCTGTATTTAAATTTTTCTGAAGCCAGCAGAGGCTCAAATCTCAGAATTAGATTTGACCTGTTGGCCACTCCTAGGCACTAGTCAAGTTCAGAGCTTCCCATAGTTTGGGATGTTTGGTTCTGGGGGTCTGGTTCATGTCTATCTCTACTGTTTATTGCATGAATGTCTGTTGTAGAGTTTCACTCCCTCCTTTGTCTCTGTCTCATTTCCCCAGCTATCACGCCTCTCCCGCTCTTATAGAACCATTATAATGTAGGGTTAGAAGGGATATCAACCCGTCATCGAGTCCAGCTGCCCTCACAGAAGCAGAACCAAGTAAATCTAGGCCATTCCTGACAGAATCCAACTTGTTTTTAAAAACCTGCAATGATGATGATTATGCAACCTGCCTTGGAAGCCGATTTCAGAGCTCAACTATCCTTATAGTTAGAAAGTTAGTTCCTAATATTCAACCAAATCTCCTTTGCTGCAGAATAAGTGCATTACCTCTTGTCCTACCTTAAATGGACATGCAGAACAATAGATCACCATCCTCTTTATAATATATTTGAAGACTGCTAATGAGTCCCCCCCCCACCTCCCAAGTCTTTGTTTCTCAATATTAAACATGCCCAGATTTTTTAACCTTTCCTCATAGGGCAGTGTAGTGGACCCTCACTCTCCATGCAGAAGGAGGCCCCTCATTCAGGTTGCTTTCGGGCATGCCACAATGTCTAGAGGTCACAATGGGAGGTCTCAAGGCGTAGGCCGTCTCTTGGTTGAGCTTGTCTGGCCAAGGGATGAAGCTGCAGAAGGGTCTAGGGCCTTTGTCTCCACCCCAGGTGGAGCAAGGCCCCACAGATCCTCTAGTTCCCAGCCCCATAATAGTGCTGGGCACCAAACAGTCATGGCCAGGCTTTAGCCTGGGCTTGGGGAGGCAGGCTCAAGCTTCCAGCAATTAAACACAGCCTACCAGGGCTGGCTTTGGCCAGGGTGGGGCTCAGGCCATTTGCCAGGCAATCACAGTCCATGGAGCTGGTGCAGGCCTGGGCTTGTGGAGGCTCATATGACCCTCAGCTAAACATAGTCTTGTGGCTGGCTTTAGCCTGGGCGGGGCTCAGGTCGCCAGCAATGCAACAGTCCACAGGTGGGCTGGGGCCTGGGCTTGAGGGGGCTGAGGCTGCCAGCAAACAGTCTCAAGGCTGGCTTTAGCCTGGGTGAGGCTCAGGCAGCCAGCAAAGGAACAGTCTTTAAGGAAGCTGGTAAGGGCAGGAGCTTCCCCGCAAAGTGTAGGACATCGGCCACCCCAGGGTGGGGTGGTAGGGGGATGCGGGCCCACCCTACTCTACTGTGTCCCTGGCGTTTGGTACTTCTCACTCCCAGGGCTTCTCTAGTTCCTTGACGCATGCTACAGCTGGCAGTCCAGGCCACTCCTTGTCGGGGTCTCCCAATTCTGTGGCTAGGAGACAGCCGAGTTTTGGTTCCCCTGCTGGGTATGGCAGAAGTGTCCTTCTCCTCCACAGATTCCACACCAACTGACCTGCAGGGCCTTCCTCTTATACTTCTGGCCCCAACCTAGCACGTCCAATGAGGGGGGAGGGAAAGGCTAGGCTCCACCCATCAAGGGGCATGTAGTGGACCCTTGCTCTCCCGTACAGAGGGAGGCCAATTGCCCTCACTACAGGCAGGTTTTCTATATCTTTTATCATTTTTTTGGTCTCCTCTGCAGTGTCTCTAATTTGTTCAAATCTTTCCTAAAGTGTGATGCCCAAAATGGAACACTGTACTCCAGCCTCACAAGTGTCTAGTAGAGAAAGACAATTAGCACCCATGTTTTACATACAACACTACAGCTAATATACCCCAGATTGATATTAGCCTTTTTCTTCCCTGCATCATACTGTTGACTCATATTCAGTTTGTGATCCAATATCACCCCCAGAACCTTTTCAACAGTACTACAGTGTAGCCAGTTATTTCCCATTTTGTAGTGCTGTATTTGATATTTCCTTCCAAGTAAAGTACTTTTTACTAGACTTTATTATATTTTATCTTGTTGAATTCAGACAAATTCTCCAGTTTGTCAAGATTACTTTGAATTCTAACCCTCCCCTCCAAAGTGTTTGCAACCCCTCTCAGCTTAGTGCCATCCACGCATTTTATAAGTTTACTCTACATTCCATTATCCAAGTCACTATTAAAAGTACTGAATAGTACCAGAAACAGGCCTGTTTTCTGTGGCAACCTACTCTTTGTGTATGGTCTTTCAACCAGTTGTGCACTCACCTTAGAGAATTTTCATCTAAGCCTGCATTTCCCTAGGTTGCTTATGAGAATGTCATATGGGACTATGTAAAAAGCCTTATCAAAATCAAGATTTATCACGGCTACTGCTTCTCCCCTATCTACTAGGTCAATAACCCTCCACAGAAGGCAATTAGGTTGGTTTGGAATGATTTGTTCCTGATAAATCCATGCAGGTTACTTCTTATGAGCTATTATCCTCTAAGTGCTTACAAATTGTTTGATACCAGAAAAGATACTGGAACAAATTATTAAACAAAGTTAGTCTCAAGGGTCTATAATTCCCAGAGTCACCTTTGTTCATCTTTTTAAAAATAGGTATTATGTTTGCCCTTCTCCAGTCATCTGGGGCCTCCCCCAAGAGTTCTCAAAGATAATTTTTAATGATTGCTTAAACTAGTTCCTCAAGTTCCCTACAATAAATTTCATCAGGTCCTGGCAACTTGAAAATATCTAACTTATCTAAATGATCTTTACACTGTTCTTTGCCTATTTTGGCTCATATTCCTTCCTCCTGGTTGTTAATATTAATTCTATTGAGTATCTGGTTGCTGTGAACCATTTTAGTGAAGATTGAAGCAAAATAGGCATTGAACACCTCAGCCTTCTTGATATCAACAGTTATTAGCTCTCCTCTGCTACGTAGAGGATCTACACTTTCCTTCACTTTCTTTTGCTCCTAATTATTTAACGAACCTCTTCTTATTGCTTTTTATGTCTTCTGCTAGGTGTAACTCATTTGGTACCTTAGCCTTTTTGATTGTATCCCTGTATACTTATGCTATTCGTTTGTACTCCTCCTTAGAAATTTGTCGTGTGTCTACTTTTTGTAAGATACCTTTTTGATTATCATTAAAGTGCTCCTGAGGGAGCCCCTTCCTATTCTATCTCTTTCTCTTCCTCCACTCTCTCATCTCCCTTTCATCTAGCAATCCACCCAATCCCAGAGGTGAATGTAAGCTGGTTTGGTCCGGTACGGTGTACCAGCAAGAGCCAGTATGCCATGCCAGACTGCACCAGCTTCCGCGGCAGGGATTTAAAGGGCTCTGGGCTCCCCACCTCAGTGGGCAGCCCAGAGCCCTTTGAATCCCTCCTGCGGCTCAGGCAGGTGGGCCGGGGATGGATTTAAAGGGTTCTGGGCTGCCGCGGCTGCGGTCCACCCAGAGTCCTTTAACCCCACCACCACCATCACCACTGCCACGGCTCCGGCAGCTGGGCTGGGGCCGGATTTAAAGAGCTCTGGGCTGCCACGGCTGTGGTCAGTCCAAAGCCCCTAAACCCCCTGCCCATGGCTCTGGCGGCTGGGCTGGGGCTGGATTTAAAGGGCTCTGGGCTGCCGCAGCCGCAGTCTGCTCAGAGCGTTTAACTCCACCACAACCATCACCACCGCGGCAGCTCTGGCGGCCGGGCTGGGGCCGGATTTAAAGGGCTCTGGGCTGCCACAGCTGCGGTCAGCCCAGAGCCCTTTAAACCCCACCCATGGCTCCGGCAGCCAGAGCTATAGTGGGGATTTAAAGTGTACGGAGCTCTGTGGTGACAAGAGCCCCGGGCTCTTTAATTTGCCCCTGAGCCTAGGGGCCTCCCAGGCACCTCTTCAGCTGAGAGGCCCGGTGCCCCAGGACCTTTAAATCTTGAGAGGCACCGCCTCTTCCAGTTGAGGCCACGGCTTTTCTGTTGAGTCCATGTCCCCCCTTAGGACTCCAGCAGTACCAGTAAGTCCTGTAAGTTACTTTCACCGCTGCCCAAGCCATCCCCAGTTCTTTTGTTCCACATTTATAGCTCCAATCAGCTTTCCCAGACTCCCCTTCCATCTAATCTATCTGGATGTCTATTTAAGTCTAATGCACTAATCACTTTGGTATGAGAGCTGAAATATATAAAAAAGAGATTGGGTTTCTGCAGCACCCTGTAACTGTTACACTTATCTATGGGCCAGGAGGTGGAATTTCCCTTGGTCCTTCCTTTCATTGAGAACAGGCTTGTGCAGACTAATGTATTTTGCAAACTTTTTTAAGGGATGCAAGGCATTGATTCCTTCTTATCTCCTGTAAGTGAGGATTCCAAAGTCAGAAGCTCTTCACCGAAAATACTTCATCTCCTAGCATGGCAACTTTAGTCCTGGGCACCACCAGCTTCATCATCAGCCCTGTTGAGCTGTTCTCAGGATGGTGTGGAAGGAGATGACTTTAGACCAGAAGTCCCCAAAGTGTGGGGCGTGCCCCCCTAGGGGGGCATGGAGGAACATCTGGGGTGTGACCCTAGCTAGCCCCCCAGGGCAGGGAGGGAGCACCACCCAGCCCTTCCCCACCCCCAGCTCTGTTCCGGTCATGCCCCCAGCTGCGTCCCTGGTTCCTGATCCCATGCCTGGCTCTGTCCCTAGCCTCGGCGTGGCTCCATTCCCAGCCCCGCACGAGCTCCCAGCCTTAGCCAGTGGCCGCGGCTCCATTCTCAGTCTGGGGCCAAGACCGGGGGCAAGCCCAGGAGTGGAGGCGCACCTGGCTGTGGGCCTGGCTGTTGCCCCCTCCCCTCCCCTGCAGCCCAGCTGCAGGTCTGGCCCACCCTTTGCCTTGGCTCCTGGTTGCAATCCTGGTCCCAGACCCACCTTGTCCTCAGCCTTAGCCTCCTTACCCCATCCATGTCTCTCCTTCCCTGGTGCCGTGGCCCCACCCCCAGCCCCAGCTGGGGCTGCAGACAGGGGCAAAGGGCATGTACCCCTTAAACCCATGACTTTGTAATAACCATCCTTTGAACTCTCTTCTACCCCCACATCCCTCTTCATTCAGCATCTTACAAATGTCTCAAAAGCAGCATTGGCAATGTTCAGCAGAAGCTCACTGCAACCATCTCCCTGCCCAACCTCTTTCCTCCAGTTTCTATGTACACCTTTTCCCCTCAAACTGATGCTGGGGTCTCACATTTTCTCTCCTCTAATTCTCCAATCCTTTCAACTCTATCCCTTTCAGCTTCCTAACCTCCCTAGGAGGTTGTTAAATGCTAACTTTCCCACCCATCCACAGCTGCAGCCCTCCCTCTGCCCTTCTTCCATGCAGGTAGTCAGTCAGCAAGTACAGCCTGTCTCCATTTACTTTTCTGCTCTCCCTCTGGTTTCCACTCTCCACATGTTCCTGTGCACCTAAAGACAGTTTTGACTTTCATTCAACAAATGCTAAATAAATTTGATTTGCATAACATACCCTTGAAAGTAATTTCAATTGGAACTGATTATGTGTTTATAGGGGGAAGGAGCAGGAAGAAAGTGGATTGCAATAACAAGCCTGTGTTTTATCAGAAGAAAAGCCAACTTTTAGCTTGTTTGACAAACCCACATTTTGGCATTTCAACACTATTCTGCATTTCTGAATAGACATTTGAGCATAAATCGCTTTTATTATAGCGTGCAGTATGTTTGATAATAAACTTTTAAACACTATTTATTGTGCTGCACATACAAAACTACTACCCTTTGGCTAACAGCAATAGTTCATTCAGTGACAAATAATGATGTCAATAAAGAACTATGGGGAACATTTGATACTCCAGGAAAACATAACAGTACTTACTGATTGATGCCTCCTCCCCCATCCTCTGCAACACATGATGAACACATTCTATCTTTTCTCTGGCAAGGGCTAATTATTTTCCCCCCTGCAGTTGTAAAATAAATTTCACTGCCTGAGCAACAATTGTCTACACAATTCAGTCAGACATAAGAAGAATGAAAACAAAAAAAATCCCCCAAATCATAGCCCCTTTATATCCTAATGCTGGAACATAACTAGCATCCCTCAGGAGCCCTTCTTGAGTCCCTGTCTACTGAAAGATGTGGGCCTCACACAGCACACTCAGCTGCTCAAACTGGAAAAAAAAAAATTCACACAGAACAGAAAGAAAATGATGGTGTTTTTCTGCCATGAAGGATAACAATTCATTCTCCAACCTAAGGGGTTCTTTGACGGGAGTGTGATCTAGTGCTCATAGCAGTCGGGGCTGGTAGCGCTCTCTCTGCTGGGTCACATCACCCCATCGGTTAGAGTGGTGGAGTGCAGTTTCATTACCAAAGCAAACTTCTGAAAGGGTCCCAGAGTTACACAGAAACCATATTTTGTGCTTTTCCAGTGCCACCCCCCCCACACACTTTATGTGTAACTGTCTTCTGAGGGAGGGGGGAGTCTTTACTCTTCCCAAGTATTTGTGGTGGGGGATTAGCTTGCTGACCTCATTGGGACTGAAGCACTCACAGAAAACACCCACTAGCCACCCAAGAATCAGCTATTTGGTGGTGTGTGGGAGGCACTGGGGGGCAGGGAGAGCGGGGCAGGAAGAGGCAGAGTGAGGACGGATCACTGGGGGAGGGCAGAGCAGGAGTGGGAAGAGGTGGAGCAAGGGTGGGGCATTGAGGGAAAGGGTGGAGTGGAGATGGGGCCTCGGGGCAGAGCAAGGTGGAGCACCCATCCAGAAAAATGAAAGTCAGCACCTCTGTCAGCAAGTAGGCCTGACCCACCCCGCAGCAGGCTAGAAGACACTCCTGCTCCTTCTGCTGCCAGCTTTTGCCCTCACAGAACAAGTGTGGTTTCCATTACACTGACAATTGCCAGTGTGGCTCACTTTTGTCTGGTTTCCCAGGTAAGGAGTGAGGCCCATTTGCAGGCAGTGTGAGAGAAGCCAGCCCTGCTTTGTGGATGAAGATAATCATATGCCTTTAACCTCAAAGTTTGTCAGTCCAGAACCTTGCATGAGTTTGTCACTAAATACAAAATAAAATGTATTATGGAAATACACACATAAGTTTACTCTAGGCTAACTATTCTAGCAATGCCAATGCAGTGTGGTCCTAGAGGCATACATGACAATGTCTTGTCAGTTGCCTCAAGTGCTGCTGACCATGCATGCCCTCTTCATGCAGTAATTCACCAAGCTACTCCTCCTCCCCCATTTTAGATCTCTGTATAAGACTCACATATTCTGAAGTGAGTGTATAATATGTAATATTAATTAGTACTGGGGCCCTGGGGTGCATGTCCAGCTTTTAGATGAACTTCCCAGATGAACACTAGCTGGAGTAATAGTCTGATCTTATTGGTGTCCCTTGCCTTCCGTCACCCAATCCCCCTGTCTATGCTTTGCTAACCCACATGTGGCATCCTATCTAATAATCATACATTTTGAGGAGAGCAGGCTCAACTACAATCATCTAGTCTCAGCTATGGCATAACACAAGAAAATTTTCCCAATTATTAGACTAGAATTATAGTAGTTACTTATTTTAATAGAAGATTTTATGCTGTTTGGGCAGAGATTGTCTTTCTATTGATTAAAAGCACTGAACACACTTTTGGGTGCTGCAAAAATATCGTATAAATAAGCGATCATTATCAATCATTAATAGTAATGGTTACAGCATACCAATTAAAAATACTGATCCATGTGTGAAATTACAAAGCACTCAAAGTAGCTTAATCAATGGATGTAGATAATTATTACTATGCTCACCAGGAGCTCTTATTTGAATAAGAGAAGCTCACAGGTTATTTGAAAAACAAACAGACAGTAGATAAGGCTTTCCACCCTGATTTTAATGATCCTTAAGCTTATTCCCCAATTTAACCCTGCATGCACTTTTTTCTATGGTCAGAAGGGAAGCAAATTAGATTAATCTGTTTCATTCTAGTCCATTGTGGAAATATATTCCTATGTCAGACAAAATCATAATGCAATTGACATTCTCTGCTCAAGTTATGAGTAGGTCTAGGGCAAGAGGAAGCATTACAGGCCCATAGACAGAGTTGTGTGGTTCCAGAATGTGAACAGCAGAGAGAATGTTGGTCAAGAATGAGATGCAATACAAAAAGTGTTTCAGTTCAGATAGAAGGTACTGGATTTTGTCTCATATTTCTGAGACTTGAAATAACAAAACAAACTCAGTACTGTAAAATAAAGAGCTAATGGTTGTACTGAATACATGTCATCTACCTGGAGTTCCAAATAAAGCATGAATTAATTAACTGTGTTCCATCACTGGGTTAGGAACCAGAGAGGAAATAGAGGAAGATTTGAATTATTTTTTTCTTAATCAATTAATTCATGAAGCTGGTCAAAAATGTATTATTACCTGTCTCAACCTATACTGTGTCCTGTGTAAAATCTGGAATGGATTTGTAAGGTTCTCTCTAACTGTTTGATCCAAACATTTGGTCCAGAATATGAAGAGAATCTTTTCTGGACATTACACAGAGAGAGGGCAGATCAGGTTTTGGGTGCCTTGGAAGAGCGGTGCATGGACTCGGGACAAAAGGAGGAGGAATTCATGTCAAGGCCAAAGTATTACCAGATAAACCCAATCTATTAGTCATTCAGAGAAAATGAGAGAATAATGGAAAGTAGAGATAGAGAAGACCTATAACTAACAACTTTCACAAGTACTATATTAACATACAACTATAAAATAAATCCAAGGCAATCTGAGTAGGCAGGAAGATTTAAAGCAATCTGAAAAAATATCAGCTTTATACAGAAATGATGTTTTAACCTTAAACTGTTATGTGGCAAGGCCACTCGCAAATTATAACTATTGTGCACATGTTGTGTATTCATTGAATGCGTGAATGAGCTAGGTAGACATCTTTTTCAGCTAGGTACCAAGTGATCCTTGAGTGAAATCTTAGTTATTTAAAGCAGTTCAGTCAATGTACTGCAGATAATTATTGCTGCATGTTCTCAGAGCTCTTATGTGAACAAAAAAATACTCCTGGGTAGGCTAAAAGTACACAAACAAATATGTCAACAGATCAGCCCACTTTACATTGAAACAAATTGTAGACACTGCTTAAATGTTTCCTGAGCCTTTTGAACAAGTTCAGCCTAGAGAATTACAAGGCACAATGAAAACAAAAATAGAAATGCCAGTATCAACTGAGCCACAGCAGCATAAATTCCAGTACGTGTGCATTGCCAGACCTGCAATACGTGCATTACCATGGGTAGTGTCGTTAGCTTCCTCACCCTGAGTTTATATTGTGGGATCTAAGAAAAAACGTATTTCATGAGCCAGTTTGTAAACCTAGTGATGAGCTATCTGGGAATATTTTCCATTCACTCATACAGTAGTTATGGAAAGTTTTAAAAGGGGTTTCCAGTAGGGATGAGGAAACCTGCTTAGGTAAAATAAGAATTAACCTTCATCTTTGCCCTCAATTTAAACCAGATTGACCCAAAGCACTCCTTGTTGTTCAGAAAAGATCAGTCATTTTTCTCCATATACTTCGACACTTTATGGAAAGTATCATGAAGTGAGCCCTTTTCACACAGGATCTATTTCACTTTCATATCCCCATAACCCTCTCCCAGTTCACTTCTTCTTTGAGACCCTCAGATGGTTCTGGCAACTTCCACCAGCTGCTTATGCTACTCTGCAACCTCTGGATGGCCCTCTTACATAAACAGGAAAGACAGAAGAAGGAGCCAAGGCAGAACTTTCCAACTGTGAACAATGAGGGACTGTGATTTCTGGTGCATCCAATGAATCAGTAGAAGGGGAGCTGGGGTTAGAGTTCTGGGTAGTAGATCAGGTATATGTGTGTGGTGGAGGTCCCCATGAAATTCCATAGCTCATCTAGGCCTCAAGTGGCCATTGCTTCCTGGTTTTGTCTGGGATTTAGAGGTTAAAGTCCCAAATTATCGTGAGGGATGTTGTTCTTGGTTATATTTACACGTCAGCCAGGAAGAATTGGATATGTTTAAAAAAAAAATCTGTTCTCTAGAGATTTCCAGTCTGATTTAGCAGGCAAAGAATTCTAGACGAGTTTTAAGTAAAAATCTAAAAGTTTGGTCTTATACTCTTGACCCTGCCAGCAGGTAGGGGATCTTGGGGGACAACTACTGCACTGGTGGGGTGCAAAATAAACTTTATTAAGAAAATGCAAAAACAGGGAAAATTCAATAGTGAGGGATATGGGTTTGTTAAGGTAGACAATTGGGAGGGGTTCTTTTAGTAAATAGTTATAGGGCTTTCAATAGTGGGTACAACACATTGCGGTACAATACAGTTGGTAATCAATTAACACTGAAGTATAAAATGTAACAGGTAGCTAACAATTCTATGTAAGGTTTTGTCACACGCAGCATATAGCACACTAACAGTTATGGGGTAAAATGTGTCACAGTAGTGTAAATGTAAAACTGTGAGGTGTGTTAGAGAGAAAAAAGGTAACCAATGCGGTTTATGCTAGACTTCAGTAATAAATTGAGGGTTGGGGGCAGTAGGAGCGGGTGAAACACGTGGGGGAAGGGATTAAAGAGAAGAGAGAGAGAGAGAGAGAAAGCAGGGTAGAGGAATGAGGTTGGGGATGGGGAAGAGAGCACGTGAGCAGAGAGCAGAGGGAGCTTAAACTCAGGGAGACACAGAGAGGCAGACAGGCTGCAAGTTTTAAAAGCAGCAGACACTGCAAACTGTGACTGGGAGCTCGGGGTGGTGGGAGGGCAGTTGGGAAGCAGACTTAACCACAATTATACAGAACACAAGTAAAATCATATCTATGATCTAATTTAACCAAGACTACACAAATTAGCAAGTAACAGAACACAATGCAACATTTTTTAAACTAACTTACAGAGCACAATACAAACAATTCTCTAAACCTAACTTAACCACAGCTATGCAAAATGAAATTCAACTTATCTAGACTAAGAACCTGATTCTAATAGGTGCACCTTAGCAGCAGTGGGGGGCTGCAGCTGGCAGCCCAGGATACAGTCCAGGAAGACACAACCAGCAGCGGCACAGGGCTTAATTTTTTAGCAGCAAAGGAGCTGCGGAGCAAGAAACAGATTAATAGATACAACCAAGAGTTACTTGGGGACCTATCTGCTTGGAAACAAGGCCAGCAGCCAGGACAGGGGGAGTCTGCAAGAGAAAACTCTTACCAATCCCCAGGACGACAACAAACATAGAGACAGGAACAGCAGTAACATCTGAGGATGGAGAGAGACTCGATTCGCTTTCAGTAATCAGGAGATTCTCCAGCACAAATTCATTGTTCGTGGAGGGGAGTTTAAAAACGGGGTACACTCAAAACAAACAAGAGCTGGAAAGGGCCCTCAAAGACCCCTAGCTGATCAGACCAGGTGGCAAAGCAAGGACCTTCTCCAGGGTCTGGTCAGAAATGTCTGGTTTTAAGGCAAACTTAGGAGTTCCCACCAGTATTTTTGATTGGCTCCTCTTGATACAGGGAAGAGAGGAGCAGGAAACCTGCAGGTGAGCATAGGCATGCCTGGGCATGTTCTGAGCCACAGGTATGACTCATATGCTTAATTAGTTGGCCACTTCAGATCTTGCATTTCTAGGCAGCGCCCCCCACACCTAGCCCGGGTCTGAACAAAGGAGCTAAACAAAGAAGCAAGAAGCCCCCTCCCTAGGCAGGGCAGTGACTCCAGTTAGTCTGTACAAGCCATCCCTATGAATAGGGCCATGACTTTAGTTAGCACAATGGCCGGGAGGGGCAGCCACCAGGACAAATAGAAGGAGAAGGGAAAGAGGAATGCTAGCAGGGGGACAGCTGTAACAGACAACTCTCATCTCTTTGAGATTCTTGCTTCTTAGTTAAACATTAGGAAAAGGACTGTGGAGTTTTTACTGTTTGTGAAGATTCCAGCTAATTTATTTGGATAGTTTGGAAGGAGACAGACAGACAGACCAACTGAAAGAAACCCACTCTTATATACAAGAGTAAAATGATGGCAGAGGCAGAAAAGATTCAGCTGTTCCATACGGTGGTAAGAAAAGGCTTGACAGCTGCTGACTAACTACAGCACCTAAAACAGTCACCAAGCCCTAGTAAAGATCAGCATTTGCTATTGTCTTCTGGGAATTACAAAGTAAACAAGGTGATTGAATCCCTCGGAGGGAGGGAGTTTATGTGTAATAACTCAGACATGTCTCTGGGTTTGTTTGAGATACTTATTGCTATTATAAAATGAAGAATGACATCACAAATTTGCTATATTCCCTAAAGAGAGATCCTTAACCAACACATTGACACACAGTTCACAGTTCTGTATCTTTCTCTGACTACACCTTTAACTCTTTTCTCCATGGAAAACTTTAATCATGCCAGTCTGCCCATTTGAGCCAGCCCTGCATCCGCCCCTTCCAAATTCCTAAGTGAAAACATACCCTGAGTCTGAAATATTCCCAGCACTTGTCCAGAATACTCAACATTATGCAGGAAAAGGCCTTCATTGATCAAACTTGATGAATTTATGACTGCAAATGTTTGCAATGAGCTTCATTTAAAACTTGGATTAACCAGCTGCTGCATTTGGCTCCAAACTTCCTACCCTAGGAGGATGAGATCAGTGTGTGTGTGTGATCACAAGAAGCTACAAAGGGCTGAGAACTCTGCATCAAATATATTTCAAAGAAAAAGAGTCAGAATTCACAATCACTGTTTGTTGGTAATAAATAGAATTTGCTTTCTCACCAAGAAGAAAGAAAGTGGGCAAGATGCAATGCTGAGACCAAATCTTCACGTCCAAGTTCATGTGAGTTTTGAATCACAGAAAAGATTAGAACAGTTGTCTTTCTAAGTGTTTGATACACACAGCATCCAAGATAAGTCCTCCAGGGCAGCACACATGATTTATATTATATGGTAGTGTTAAATCATTTCTAGACAGAATTAAATAAAGCAAGAGCTGGAACAAGAGAAGTGAAATGGATGTCAGAGGCCTGATGGAATAAGCAAAGCTGAACCATCACAGACTTGAATTAAACCCAATTCACTGAGTTTTGGAAAAAGTTTGGCTAATTTATTTAAAGAAAATTGTGACCTTCTGCCCTTTTTGGTTTTAGCTGGGAGCAGAAGACACTTACAGATCCGGACCACCTTTGGTATTAGCAATTCAAAGATCTGTGCTTTTCAGTCTGATTGATCCTGAAGCTCAGAAAAGTATGCGATAAAGTCCAAAATTGCAATGATAAATACCAGAACAACTGAATCTGATTTAGTTTTGACAGGATACCACATATTGTCCTTAGCTTTATTCCAAACTCGACCTGGCTTAGTTCAAAGATTCATGAAACACAGTGAATTGCTTGATGAACCTGGGCTGACTTTTGATTTTGTAATGAAACAGAAAACAGGGAAAATTTGTGTGGTTTCTGAACTTGTAATGTAATGTCTGCACTGTGCTAATAGTGAAATACTACTAGAAAGGCACTTCTCATGGTATTTTTGACCCAACTTTTGCCAATGGAATTTAGGACTGGATGCTTGTGTCAGGTAATGTAACTTTTCAAATTCCAAACTTCAAGGTCATGCTATGATTCCGTTTGGGCCAGTTTGGGATGCTTTAATGTTATGACAGGTTTCAGAGTAGCAGCCTTGTTAGTCTATATCGGCAAAAAGAAGAGGAGTACTTGTGGCACCTTAGAGACTAGCACATTTACTTGAGCATTCGTGGGCTACAGCATCCAAAGAAGCGGGCTGTAGCCCACAAAAGCTTATGCTCAAATAAATTTGTTAGTCTCTAAGGTGCCACAAGTATTCCTGTTCTTTTTAATATTATGTAAGCTCAGCTCAGTGTGGGACAACCCTGGCAAAATCACGACTCTCCTGCACAAATGGAGAAAGTTGGGGAAATTTAGTGCCAGAGTGACACACTTTAGAATTTAGGAATGTATCTATAATTGGTGGGTACTTCAATCTGAAGACCACTGCATTTTGCAGGAAATTGAGCTAATATTTGTTTCAATCTGTACCACTTGGGCCCACTTGTAATTTAGAGGGCTGTATTATTGTTTGTATTTGTTTTAAAAAGTGTGTGCATGTGTGTATTTCTATAGGAGAATGGTACTCCATGATATTGTGAGAGAAAGACATATTGTTCACAAAGTAGGGGCAGATCATGAGTGCACAGAAATGCTATCGGCCCAATCCTTGGTTCCAAGAGGGCCCATTCTGTGCTGCAGTGGTTTGAGTATATGTGTGATGATAAAAGTTTCTTGGTGATGGAGGTCAGGGGTCTTTTGCATTTTCTTGCATTGTTGAGGTCACGGAGTTGATTTTTTATCACTGTTCTAGAAAGCCTCCAGCTGCCAGTACATTTTACAAAGGATTTTCTTAAATATAATGCAACATGAGCTAATATTTCATTTTAACTGCAGTGCTGGGAAACATAAATGAAGATGTAGGCTAGAAATATAGATAGAAGGGTGTTTTGATTCTGAACGTAGTTTATTACAGGAAAAAATGTCTTACCTGAAACTGTTTTCGTATGTTTTCTGGTCTTCAGCTTTCACTGCATGAGGCACAGTGGAATGATGATTGATCCCCTTGTAAGTTTATGATGAATGGTATCTACCCCCTGCCACACAGGATCAAATCTGAGATATTTCATTTTGCCTTGATCATAGCTTCTTACTAGTGTGTAACATGTCCAGTGTATCCTCTTACCGGCTGTTGCATACAATACGTAGGCTAGGACAAGCTTTGAACATTCTGAGAAGATTAGATTACAATTTGTAGTATTAGTGGTAGATTTCTGGAGGCTTTCATTCTTAACTTTTCAATCTGCTAATTTGTTTATAGACTTTTGGGGAGAAGGGATTTTTTAGAGATGGAGGCGAGAATGGAAATAGTATTTAATTTGAGATTCTAAAGGTTCAGAGTTAGGCTCAGATTTGCATGTGTTAACAATAAAATAACCCGGATGTGCAGAGTACATGTGTTACACAAAGAGAAAAAAAATGCCAACTAAACGTGACCACATATGTCTGATAAATGGTTTTTTAACTATTTCATTTTCAAAATTCCTTTGAAGTGTGTCCCTAGAGCACTGAGGTGAAAGCAGCTGCTAGATTTTTCAGAAGAAATATCCTCTCTGGTGCTATTTTAAATGTATTGTGTTTGGAACTAATTAGAACTGCACAACCCCTGGTACTTTAAAAATTATATATTTTTTCAAACATGTTTCAGCTGGATCAGCCACTTTGAAGATATTTCTTTTGTTTAAAAGGATGTTGCCAAGTTATAGTTTGTTGTAGTTTTTTAACATTTTCTTTTTTTTTAATCTTTTATCTGTAAAATCCAGTTACAGGTTTTTCTTCCCTTTTCCAATATATTTCTTTTCCATTTGGCAAGTACTAACATTTTTTCTCCCTATCTTTGAAGGCATCTGTAACGGGATAGATAAACTCTACACTGGAGAGATAGGGGTGCAGGAACAACTCATGGCCTAGAAAGTCCCACCCCAGCAGGTCTGCTGGGCATACTCCAGTTGGAGGAGGGGCATAAGAGGAAGTTTATTCATCACAACAGGGTGATCGATGGACAAAGACAGACCTGCACCTCTTGCTACTGAGGGGTTATGACAGGAGAGTAATCCCTAGAGAACTGCTGCACAAAGCTGGAACTCCCAGTCTATAGAGTCCTATGGGCTGTGTTGTAAGGGACAACCACAAGTTATCACATGCCCAGAGGAGGGACAGAATGGTAAGAAGAAACCCATGGGGGAATGTTAGCTGGTCTTCAGGTATTGGACACTTTTCCTACAGCATTGAAGAGGACCCCTGGATCAGGACCTGGTGGCATGGGGGAAGTCTGGATTCCCCTACTCCCTACCACTAGGTGGTGCTACTGCCACAGACTCTTACTGCTTGATGGGGCGGCTGCAATGGATGCTGACCACTAAGCCCAAGGGCCTGTCCTCACTATAGCATTTAACTATATGACAACTGGTTTATTGTAACAGCAACAATGATTCCAATTTCTAAGCATCTTATCAAATCATTATTAGTTTATCAGACTCATTGACTGATTAATATTATTAATTATTAGCATTGTAGTAGTGACGAGAATCCCCAGTCATGAACCAGGGTGCCACTGTGCTAGGTGCTGTACACACACAGACAAAAAAAGATCATCCCTGCCTCAAAGAGGTTACAATCTGAGGCCTTGTCTACACTTAAAAGTTTTGCTGTTTTAACTATGCTGGCATAATTTAAAGCATAAAAAAATCTTAGTGCAGATGCACTTATTTCGATATAAAGGTGCGAATTCCAGTTCAGCAAAGCAAAATAAGCTATTCCAGAATAAAGCACTTTATAGGGGTATAACTGTGCCAATGTTGGGGTTCTACCAACATTTACTATCTCAGTAAAAGAAATTTCTTTTCTTACTAAATTAGCTATGCTGGTAAAACTTTGTAAGTATAAATCAGATGTCAATAAAGCTAAACCAATGCCAATGCCAACTCTGGAAATCATGTTTGGTCACAGGGAAGCTAGCAAGGAAAAAAAAAGTACCTTGCCTGTGTACACTTTAGATGATTAAAACTGAAAAAATAATGATACTGTTTTTGATGCTGAATGATTTACCTCTTTATTATGAAATCTCTGAAAGAACTGGTGAAAGGTCTGTGAGTAGTACAGATGCTTATTCTCTCCAGGATAATGTCTACTTATTTCATGGGGTGAATAATGCTAGGATGTGCAGGGTTTTTATTTTATTTTTCCTCCTGTCTCCGGATATTTTGGGGGACCATTTTTCCTTCAGTGAAAGTGAAGCAAAGCATCCCCTTTGTTTTATTTCTTACTGCAAATTGGATATAATATCACTATGAAATGACATATATTCTAAAGATGTGTATTGCTTTCCAAAACACTTGCAATTATTCATAGGCGCTGGCTCCATGGGTTCTCTGGGCTGATCTGATAGCAATAGTTTAAATGTAGAGTGGGTGACATTTATGGATTACAATTCTGACAGTGTGTGTATGTGGAAACTGACCGCTAAACTAAATATATTATTAATTATTATTAATTACTATTATTATTATAGATATTCACAACACATTCTCTAATTTTACCAGCTCTTTGTTTCTTCACCATTTCATGTCAAAATGTCCCCAACATGGAAAAAGATCAATTTTCAGGTCCATCTCATCATTCTTCTATCTTAAAGTAAATATATGAACATACATCAGTGTTCTGTGGAATGAACAGAAGACAAAAACAATGCACAGCATGGATTGTGTGGGTAATCTTCCCTCCAGTGCAATGGGGACTCTCTGTATGCAGATCTCTCCCCTTCCATTAGGAAGAAATACTCAACCACTTCTGTGGAACTATCTTTCCTACTGCCCTTTCTGTGGAGAGTCTTTCACAGATTCAGGTATGCACTCATGAAAAATTGGCAAACTGGGGTCATGCATGGGATATGGGTATTTTATGGCTTCATTCCCAATGACGAACAATCTGCAGGGAAGTTAATGAAGCCTGGCACTACATCACATTTCCCATGTCCCTCTGACTGCCTGTTGGGTGATTTCCAGGGACAGCAATAGGTAGAGTGGAGCCATTTGGCCTGTCCTGGGACCTACAGCTGCTCTAAGTGAATATCCCTCTGCCTCCACTGAAAATGTATGGGGTTAGGAGGAACTCTCTTCTTCTTCCAAGCGAGGGGTAAATCCACCACCTCAGCAGAAGAGTATGTAGAGGTGTTATCTCCCCCAGAGTATGCCACCTACTACTGGTGTGAATCCATTATGTACTTATTGTACATAAGCTGATGAAAAATGAATGCCTGACTGCTATGGAGACAGATGTCCTCAGTCATAACAGCAGGTACAGTATGGGCAAGGGCAGTGTATGTTTTCCACCCTGTCACTGTGGCTCACCAAGAACGAACTATTGTAAGGGCCCTAAGAAGTTTTCAGAACCTTGCTAGCAGCATATTCTATGAACGCACTTTACATATTGTATTAAGAAAACCAAGTTCTTCCAAATAATGAAACATTTTTTTATAGAAATGAAAGGAAACTAAGTGGGATTATTGAAAATTTAAATACCATGAGAAGCATTAAACAGTGCCTTGTTACATCCTAAGAGGACCTAGTTTTGACAGATAAAAAGGAACTGATCAGAAAACTAAACATTAATGGTAACTTAAATACGATTTCAGAGTGGTAGCCGTGTTAGTCTGTATCAGCAAAAGAATGAGGAGTACTTGTGGCACCTTAGAGATTAACACATTTATTTAAACATAAGCTTTCGTGGGCTAAAACTCTTTCATGGTCTAAAACATGCATCTAATCAAGTGGGTTTTAGCCCACGAAAGCTTATGCTTAAAGTCTCTAAGGTGCCACAAGTACTCCTGTTCTTTTTGTTATATACAATTAATCATGACTTGGTCACATTTATAATCGCAAACAAAATAAAGCCCAGATCAGTGATATATACATATACTCTACAAGGGCCAATTTCACAAAGCTGAAAACAATTATGAGTCAAATGAGCTGTGAGGAAGAATTTAATCAGAACAATGTGAATGATAACTGGGAATTGTTTTAAAACACTTGACTAGATGCCCCAAAAGTCACAATCAAGGAAGAAGGCCAAATTGGTTTAAAAAAATATCTAGTTTATAGGTGAAGACAAATTAAAGAAAGGGGAAATCTGTAATAATTAACATAAATCAGAAGATAACAATTGTAAAAAAATGATAAGGAAAGCAAAGGGACACAAGAACACAAGGAGAAATCTATGACCATCAAAATTATGGAAAATAAAAAAGGATTTTTTTGAAGAATATTAGAAATAAAAATAATCCTAACAATGGTAGAGGTCCATTACTAGATGAAAATTGTAGAATTATTATTAATAATTCAGGAAAGGCAAAAAGTGTCTAATAAATATTTTTTTCTGTATGGGGGAGGGACAGATGTTGTAGTCATGTCATACGATGACACTGTTTCCATTCCACTGGTATCTCAGGAAGATGTTAAACAGCCGTTACTAAAGTTAGACCTTTTAAAATCAGCAGGTCCAGATAACTTGCATCCAAGAGTTTTGAAAGAGCTCACTGGATCATTAATGCTGATTTTCAATAAGATTTGGAACACTGAGGAAGTTCCAAAAGACTGAAGAAAAGTTAATGTTGTGTAAATATTTTAAAAAAGTAAACTGGAACAGATGACCAGGAAATTATAAGACTGTCAGTCTGATACCAATCCAGGGCATGATAATGGACTGGCCAATACAGGACTTGATTAATCCAGAATTAAAGGATGGTAATATAATTAATGCCAGTCAAAATGGGTTTAGGGAAAACAGATCCTGTCAAACTAATTTTATATCTTTTTTATGACATTACTTGTTTGGTTGATCAAGGTAATAAGGTTGATATAATATATTTAAACTTCTGCAAGACGTTTGACTTGGTACCACATGACATTTTGTTTAA
The DNA here is from genome assembly GCF_003597395.2 of Chelonoidis abingdonii. Lineage (NCBI taxonomy): Eukaryota > Metazoa > Chordata > Testudines > Testudinidae > Chelonoidis > Chelonoidis abingdonii. The sequence goes on along the minus strand of NC_133772.1, from coordinate 117,763,173 downwards.
AAAACAAAAAACTAAGAAAGATATAAAATTATCACGCCACACATTACATGGAAGAAAAACTGTCTAACAGGTAGGTCTTGACATGTGATTGTATGTGGCAGGGACTGGCAACCTTTGGCATGCGGCCCATCAGGGAGATATGCTGGTGGGCCAGGACAGTTGGCTCAAGTGGCAGCAAACACATCCCTCGGCCCACACCGTTTCCCGCAGCCCCCGTTGGCCTGGAATGGTGAACTGCAGCCAGTAGGAGCTGGGATCGGCTGAACCTGAAGATTCTACAGGTAGACAAGCCCATCAGCGGATTTCCCTGATGGGCCACGTGCCAAATGTTGCCAATCCCTAGTATATGCAGATTCACAACAGATAAGGTGTGTTTCTAGTGATGTCCTGCAGGAATCAGTTCTTTGTCCTATGCTATTCAATATTTTTATTATAGATTTGCAAGAAGACCTAAAATCATCATTGATAATGTTTGAAGATTCCACAAAAATTGGCAGAATGATAAATGATGAAGAGGACAGGTCACTGATACAGAGTGTTCTGGATCACTTGGTAAACTGGGCACAAGCAAAGAATATGCATTTTAATATGGTTAAATGTAAATGTATACATCTAGGAACAAAGAATGTAGGCCATATTTGCAGGATGGTGGACTCTATCCTGGGAAGTAGTGACTCTGAAAAAGATTTGAAAGTTGTGGTGAATAATCAGCTGAACATAATCTCCAGTGTGATGTTTTGTCCAAAAGGGCTAATGAAATCCTTGGAGGCATAAATGAGAGTCTTGAGTAGGAGCAGAGAGGTTATTTTACTTCTGTAACGTGTACTGGTATGACTGCTTCTGGAATACTATAGCATGTTTTGGTGTCCACAATTCAAAAAGGACACTGATAAACTGGAGAGAGTTCAGAGAAGAGCCACAAAAATGATGAATGGAATAGAAAACATGCCTTATAGTGATTGACACATGCAGCTCAATCCGTTTAGCATAACAAAGAGAATGCTAAGGGATGACTTGATTATACACTATAAATATCAACATGGGGAACAAATATTTAATAATTGGTTACTCAGACTAGCAGAGAAAGATCTAACAAGACCCAGTGGCTGTAAATTTAAGCTAGACAAATTTAGACTGGCAATAAGGTCTACATTTTTAACTATGAGAGTTAATAATCATTGGAACAACTTACTAAGGATTGTGGTGGATTCCCTATCACTGACACTTTTTATCAAGATTGGATTTCTTTTTAAAAAAGATCTGCTCTATGAATTATTTTGGGGAAGTTCTATAGAATGTGTTATACTGGATGTCAGACTAGATGAACAGAATGGCCTTTTATGGCCTGGAAATCTATGAACCTATTAATCTGTTTTGGTGCGGACATACTGATGGTGTTAGCTTTTTCAGAAACATTACTGATAGTATTTGTGATCACAATATCCTGTGGAATGACACATGACTGATTTATAGTTTATAAGCACCTTAACTGAAGAAAAATGCCTGGAGGGGGACAAAATAATTTAAAAAAAACAAACAAAAAAACCTATATGACTGGTTAAAGTAGGGAATGGTCAGGAGCAAGGCTGGTAAAGTGGAGTGGATCCTAGTTTCCAGCCTTATGACCAGCTGCTGAGAAACAATGTTCACTATGTACACAGCTCCAGACTTCCTCAAGCATGGAAATACCGAACTTGCCAGTACCGCATTGCATCCTAACAAACTTTTTGGTCCTCCAGTAGGGAGTCATGGAGTGTAAAATGGGTAATAATGTTACTTTTGGAAGCATTTACTCTGCAATATTTTTTGTGACTCCTCTTGAAGTCTGTTAGCGTTGGAACAAGCCTATTAATAAGGCCCTTAGACATACCACTGGCTATATGATGATTCAATGGCAAAGCCTGGAGTAGAACCTAGGAGTCCCCTGGTCTAACTAATATTAACAGCTCCTCCAAGTGTCAGGGCAGGTCCACACTATCACTTAAGTTGATCTAACTTACATCACTCAGGAGTGTGAAAAAGACACCCCCCTGCGCAATGCAAGTTACACCAACCTAAGCACTGTCTACACTGGTGTTATGTTGGTGGGAGATGCTCTCCCATTGACATAGCTTCTGCCTTTTGCAAAGATGGAGTAATTATGTCAACAGGAAAACACTCTTCCATCTGCATAGGGCATCTCCACCAGATGTGTTACAGTGGTGCATCTGCATTGGTGCAGCTGTGCCGATGTAGCGCTTCATTGTAGACCTGCCATCAGATAACTACATTCTTTTAAAAGAGCCATTCTCCCTCGCCAATTTTTGGTAGGGTATACTATCTCTCAAAGATGACTGGATACACTCTATACTATTCAGTTAGATTCATCTAGCTGAGAAAACCATGACATGTCCCTGTGGGCTCACTGAGTGTATTTCTCCATTTGTCCCATTTGCTAGAGATCAGTTACCTGCGCACTCCAGCCATCCTGGCTAGAGCCCTTAATGCAATGTAAAAAATACGTGTACAAAGAGTACAATTTTGGATTGTGGTGGATTGGGCTAAATGGCTTAGTCTTCACAGAGTATCTTTCACCTCCTGCTAGACATAGCCTGTATATCAAATGCCTGCTGTCTTCCAGAGGTCTTTGCTAGGTGTTCTCTGCAGAGAGATCTTTCTGTTGAAACTTTTAACAGAGGGTATGCCTACACTATAAAGTTATATCAACCTAAGTTACATTGAAGTAGAGCCACCGCAGTACTTAAACAGCTTTTTTACACATCCACACTATGCTGCTTGTGTCAGCAGTGTGCATCCTCTCGAGGAGTGCTTGCACTGACTTAACTGTCAGTGTGGGACATTGTGGGATGGCCTCTGAAAGCCAGCAACAGTTGATGGAAGCAATGCAGTGTCTATATTGACACTGTGTCAACTTAACTCCATCAACCTAAGTGTTACACCTCTCATGGAGGTGGAGTTATTAAGTTGGCACAGCTGGCGAGTTACATTGTAGGGAGTAAAATTTTAGTGTAGACATTTACAGAGCTAGTTGATGTAAGCTGCCTTGCGTCAACCTAATTCTGCAGTGTAGACCAGGGCTTACCTGTTTCTGAGTCACTCAGTGTGGCACATTTCAAAGGCTTGAAAATATATCGAAAGGCTCTGAAATAACTAAAGAGTTTGCCTTGTATTTTGTTTCATTTTGTGTTGTTGCTGCCAACACTAAGTAAAAATCAGCTTGTTAATGTATTTTCCATAAACTGATTAAATGCTACCGAAGAAGTGCTCATCAGTAACTTTACCTGCTTTTAAGAACAATAAGTAAAAACTTAAAGTCATAAGGGACTTTGACTTCACAACTTAAAACAGAAAAAAAAAATTGTTTATCCCCTTTTTAGGTGTCATTTTGCCAAACTCCATTAGCATAAAAACTCAGGTTAAAAAAGACTGAACTTTTCAATACCTAACTATTATTAAAGCAATTTTTCCTCCAATATTCTAAGGATTAGATTCTGCCCACCTTTCCTCATTTTAAGTAGTGCCTTACATCACAGCTAGTCACATTGATTAGGCTGACAGACTCAGACCCTAAGGACCAAAGAAGCTGTGTACTCACATTAGGTTAGGTCGTTTTCTGGATTACATGCCCATGCAAGGGAGCCCAAGACTCTATTTACATCTCTGTGTGGACTACCTGGACCTTAGCTGCAGGCATTTAGGAATCAGTAAGCCCTACTCCTCAGCTTACTGTCCACAGAACAGGTGGATGGGGAGTGGATGTGGATGGGCAGGGAATGGACAGAGAATCTTGGCTCTCCCCCTATCACCAGTGATCAGTGCATCTGAGCAAGCACAGGAGGTAATATAAATTGGTTCATATGCCACTGCATGTCCGAAGTCAGGCAAAAAGAGGAAGCATCAGAGGAATTGGAAGTCTCTTAGTCACACAGTGCCTCCACAGGCTACTCCCGGGTTGGTGCAATTTATGTACTACTCATTGCTTAGGGCTGTGCTTAAAATCATGGTCTAGCACATTCAAGTCAATTGAACTATTTACTTGAGTAAGTGCTACTCAATATTAGCATGTGTTGCAGAAATGGGCTATCACTGGCTTCAATGAGAGTAGAATAGGGACCCTGGACACCATTGCAAGTGATAACCCAGTTAACATTTCAACTAGAGAAACAACTGATTATGTGACCAGCAGAGCTGCTTAGGAATTTTTTGACAAAATGTTTTTTCATCTAAAAATATTGATTTGTTGAAACTAAAACTGTTAGCAGGAAAGTGTTGATTTTGATGAGTTTCCTGTTTTGGAAAAAATTGAAATTGACTTTTTCTAAATGAAAATGTTCCATTTGGGGGAGATCGAAACAACTTTTCATTTTGAAATTTAAGTTAATTTATAATTAAAATGTAAAATAAATAAAAAGTTAAAAATAGAATGTTTTGATTGACCCAATCAGATTTTTGTTTTCAGAATTGCAAACTTTTGAGATTTTGACTTTTCATCCCAATTTGGGATGGGAAATGTTTTTGAAATCTCCACAATTCTCACAGGATGGAAAAATGATTTCCCATTGAGCTCAAGTGACCAAGAACTAAATTATTTTCTCACTCCTTGAAATGATCCCTGTTGAACAAACATTGAGACACATTGACAGAGAATGCTGTGTGAGAGAAATTTAAACTGCCTCTGCTCTCAGTTTTTGTTCTGTGGCTAGAGAAGTGTCAGTCAAGCAAATTTATTTTTTAAAAAATTAAAAATGAAATATTAAGCATCTTGCTTAGATTTAACAAGAGCTTTCCTTTCAAATACCAATTCATAATTAAAACCACATTTATTGAGGTTTAACAACTACCATAAGTAAAAGATGCATATGTCTATTACTGGGGTTGCTAATCTTCAGTAAATGAGCGTGCAAACTGCAACAAGAGCTAACTGGCATCCATTTAACATTCTTTGTAACTTTCTTTCTCCAGCTGATCTCAGCTTTTCACCCATCAATAACCAACATTTTCCCAAGCCTTGTGTGACACAAGTTAAATTTTCAATATTATAGTGATTCCCTTCATTGGACCATTTAAATGTTATGCTTGAGCATTACTACACCAGCCACCCTTGAAAGAGAGAGGTAAATGAAGTGGCAAAGTGTAACAGATTACAGATCATGTGGTTAGGAATAACTGGATCTTGATTGGTACAAAAAAAAATTACTCTAATAAATTACAGGCATGTCGTGAATATCACTCCATGTTGGAAAAGTCTAGCAATCTTGACTTAATTCCATGTAAATAGGAAAACAGTTAAGTCACCAATGAAAGATTCTCCTGGAAATTGTACAGGATGTTTTGGTTTAGTAGGGAATTTAAAGACCAGGCCCTACATTTAGGTATATGTGGAAGAGATTCTGGAAAAATCCCATGCCCACTGACACCTTAGATTTGAAACATTTAACTTTTGCACTGTATGTTGTAAAATATACAAGATCTAAGTGATCTTTCCTCCACACTCCACTTCCCCTCCTCCATACAACCAGCCAAATGAAAGCCAACAGCCCAGGCATATGTATTTAGAGCTGCTCAAAAAACCAAAATTCTCGTCTGTGAAAAATTATAAGATTTTGAAATTTCTTGTCCCACATCAGGGTGAAAATAGAAATCTGAGAATTTATCATGAAACAAAGTATTCAGAAATATTTTGTTTCTATAATATAATATAATATAATATATAATATAATATAAATGAAACATTTTGATAATTTCCCATCCAAATTTTTGATAAAATCAGTAAGTTCCTGCAAAGCATTCTGATTTAATCAAATCAGCATTTTCCAACAGAAAAAAATGTTGTGTTGGAAATTTTTCAACCAGCTCTATATGTATTGCAAGCAAAGAGGTGAAAAGGAAGTAGCAGGTAAGAGGTACTATTTGGATTGAAAAGAAGTGCTGTTGTAGTTCAGAAGTGGTGGCATTAGTAGGAGGTGGCTGGTGGCACACTCAGACTAATTAGAAGTAATTTATTTTCTGTAGCAGCAGAAGGAAGTGGGTGTCAGAGATGGATGTTAATAAAGACTGACACAGCAAGGACTAACCAAAAAAAGTACGAGAAATGGGAGACAATCATTGTCCATGATAGTTTAAAAACCAGACATCAGTAAGCACAGGATATAGTTTAGCCTGCAGCTATATTACCTGTGCTCCACTCAGGTCTCATAAACTAAGTATAATTCAATTTTGTATTTGTATTGGATGGGAGCCTGCAAGAAAAAGATCAGGGTGCTGCAAGAAGTTGAAGTGATGAGCTAGTAGCATTAGAAGGTGTCATTACTGATTTGATGCCTAAAATGCAATGGCTTCTCTGCTAAACTATAATCCTGAAGTGCTAATTATTTATGGATATTAAGGATCCTGTGGCACTATTAATAAAATTTGGGGTGTTAATCCTATTGTCCTGGCCAAATTCAAGTTTGGTAACTTTACCTTTTAGCTGCCTAAAATTGTCTTTTCAGTTTCAATAGGCTACCATATTCTCCTTAATTTCCTTTCATAATCTGTTGTAGTGTCTGTAGTGTTGCAAATGTGCTTTTAAAAACTGCAATGTTCCATTCCAGAGATGGCTGCATAGTTTCATAGATTCCAAGAGCAGAAAGAAACATTACGATCATCTAGTCTGATCTGTAATATCAGAGGGAGGTAAGGCAGTGCTTGTAAATAGTGTGCAAAGTGCTTTCAGATGAGACGTATAATATAAATTATGAACATTCATCTTGTAGTTTGACAGTTATTAATTGTTTAGGATAGAAAGTACTCCTATAATAGTAGTTGTGGATGCACATAGAAATGTAATGGGTCAATCTCTGAATATAAATATGTGTTCCACACAGACATGCATGCACACACACGTATGCACAATTTAGAGCTTTGAAATAAAAATGTCTCAAATTATGAGGAAATAACTGAGTCATTCATGGAACACTTGATCATTCCTCATTGTGTTCGGTAATAAGATGTAATAGTTCCTTCACATGAAAAAGCCATCAGGTGTTACAAGACAAACAGAATATAAAAGCAGTGTTTGGAAGGGGGAGGAGGGTTGTCAAAGACTGAATGTACCTATTGAATCTCAGTAATTGCCACTTACTGCTTGATTTAATGAAAGCTACTGAATAAAGGAACCATCACCAAGACTCATGTTCCAATTTGTACTATATCCTTCTCTGTCTTCCACAGTCATGATCACCATTTCTAGCAGAGAACCACTTCCTTCTCTTCTTCCTCACTTACTCTCATCTGCATGCATTTTCCACACCATTAGTGGGGGCAGTCAAAAATGACCGCTGCCAGATATAGGCTTTGAAGTTAACAGGCTTGCAACTGAAAAGATATAACCATGAGTTTGCTCAAAACTCTGTGCATTCTTATGTGTCCTAGAAGAAAGATTTGACCTTTGTTATATAGAAGATCTTGCCATCTGAGCTACTTGTAGACAGAACATTTGTTCACGGTCTGTGAAGTTGTTTACAGCTTCTATTCTCTCTCTCTCATGCAATCACAAAATGGATTCAGACTAGTTAGTTCATATAAAGCACTTCGTTGCTAATAATATAGTCACAGGGACAGGAAAGTGCTGTTTTCATCACCCTCAGCTCTTCAAGTTACACAAGTCTCATGCTGATGATGGCATTGGTAAGGAAGCAGTAGGATAAACATGTGGCACAAAAGCTCTCCACTGAGGTGCTAATTCTTTTCATTGTTTACTGTTGCTGTGTCATTAACTTTTTCTGTCTTGGTTAGTTTTTTCTGGCTCTTGTGTTGTTGTTGAGAACTAGTTTATTCTAAAAGTAGAAATCAATTAAATTGAATTAAAGATTGAAATTAATAGTGGGACAAACTTCAAAGCAAATGAGTTTTGAGATAGAAAAAAATCAGCTCTGGATTCTGGTTGGGACTGGAAACTGAAGTGTCCAATTACCGCAGGAAAGTTAGTTCTCATCTGTGGGCATGTCAGGACTGATTGGAAGTAGCAATTACCAAGAAAACCTGTTTCCATTGATTTCTAATTAATTTTTTCATAACTGATTCTAGAATGCAATCTAGAGCTAGTTAAACCAGTTGGGGTAGTGGAGTACAGAGGAGTTCTTTGTTTTGTTTTGAAAAAAGGAAAAAAAAATGTTTGTTTTAAAAGTTTCCACGTTTAAAAAATACCTGAAAATTTTAGAGATCACAGTGTAAGGATAGACAGACAAGTAGATAGATGCTGGGAAGGGGTGTGTGTATGTGTGTGAGGATGAGGCCATGACACTGCTTTCCCCCCAACACACATCTGTCACTAGAGCTGGGATAGCATTGGGGTTAGGGGTACATGCTTCACCTTATAATAGGTCAGGTTTTTTTTTTACTTTGTGGTCCAACAGTATCCCCAAATCTAAAGGATCTGGCTTTCAGAGGTCCTGACTAAGCAGCCCTAGCTCCCACTGGCTTCAATGGAAGTTGTGGGTGCTCAATTCCTATCAAAATTAGACTCACAAATGTCTTAGGAGACGTCTCCTGTAGCTGGATATTTCTGCACAAACTCCTACTACAGCCAGTGGAAGCCACAATATATCTCTGTGTGTTTGTATCTGAGAGAGAGAGAGAGAGAGAGAGAGAGATTCAGGCCATGTCTACACTACAGGCACTATACCTGTACACTACTGAACCTATGCTGCTATAGCACAGACAATTTGTACAGGAATGGAAGGGTTTTTTCATCACTGTAGATAAGCCCCTTTCTCAAGTGGTGGTAGCTGGGTTGAGAGAGGAATTCTTCCACTGATCTACCTGCATCTACACTGAGAGCATAGCTACTATGCTCAGGGGGGTGGATTTGCCCCTGAGTGCTGTAGCTCTCTTGACCTAATTTTTAAGTGTAGAGCTCAGGCCTAAGGGTAAAATTTTCAAATGGACTTAAGTGATTTGGGAACCTAAGTTAGATTTTCAGAAATTACTTAGGCACTTAGGAGTCTAAGGCCAAGTCTACCCTACAGTTACGTTGACAATCAGAAGTCGCTGTAATGACAGTGGTTGTGCACGTACACACAACATTCCTTGTGTCAGCAGAGTGTGTCCACAGTCATTGCTCTTGCTTTGATAGAGAGAGCATTGCATCATGGGTAGCTATCCCACTGTGCAATTCAGAACCCTCTGTCAGTCTGCCACTGGGAGCACTGGGAACAGATCACAGTGCATCATGGAGACTTCCTGCCGTTCCATAATGCAGTTATTTCCATCTCATTATTCCATGGGCTTCCTACTTCATTTTGTGCCATTTTTCTACAGCCCTTGAAACCCCTGTGCCTTCCATCTCTGCCTGACAGCAAGAATCCTGAGCTACTGAGCAGTCTGCGGTGAGCATTCTGAATACAAGGAGGCTGGTCCTGCAGTATTTCATGACCTGCGAAACAGACAGTGAATCTGTGATGCCTGCCCTCCTGTCTGCCATGGAAACAAATAATTCAAGATTGCTGCTGGCGTTCATAGTACAACATGCCATGGTAGACAACTGGTCCAGGCCTTGGGACACAAACACTGAGAGGAGGGATCACATCATGATACAGTATGGGATAACAAGCAGTGGCTGCAGAACTTTTGGATGCACAGATCCATCTTCCTGGATCTGTATGCGGAGCTTACCCCACAACTGTGGCATAAGGACACCAGAATGAGAGCTGCCCTCATCGTGGAAAAGCAAGTTGCAATTGCTGTGTTGAAGCTGGAAACTCCAGAGAAAATCAGTTTGGAGCTGGAAAGTCCACCTTGAAGGTTGAGGTGATGCAAGTGTGCAGAGCCATTAATTGTCTCCTGCTACGAACAACTGTGACTCTCATTAATATGCAGGAAATAATTCAAGTCTTTGAGGCAAGGGGATCTCTAACAGTGATGGAGTAATAGATGGAAAATATATCCCAATGTGGGCCCCCAATCATAGAATTGGAAGAGACCATCTAATCCAACCCCCTGCTCAGAGCAGGAACAACCTCCAGATTTTCACCCCAGTTCCCCCAAATGGTTCCCTCAAGGATTGAGCTCATAACCTTGGGTTTAGCAGGCCAATGCTCAAACCACTGAGCTATCCCTCCCCCTAGTCATCTTGTGATAGAGTACATCCATCAAAAGGACTACTTCTCCAAGGTCTCGCAGGTGCTGGTGGATCACTGGGGCCATTTCAGAGACATCGTTCCAGGCTGGACAGGGAAAATGCTTGATGCATACATTTTTTGGAACACTGGACTGTATAAAAAGCTGCATGCTGGGACTTTCTTTCCAGACCAGAAGATTCCAGTGGGGGATGTGAAAATGCCCATAGCAATCCTTGGAGACCCTGCCTACCTATTGCTCCTGTGACTTATGAAAGCTTACACCCTGAACCTAGACAGCAGCAAGGATCTGCTTCAAAAACAGGCTCAACAGGTGCCCAGTGATGTGTCTTTATGTGATGCATTAGTCCAGGTAATGTTTATTTGCCACCTTGAATGACCCCTGTAGTGCTTGCTTCCTGAGTGTAAATTATACTAAGCAAAGATTCCTACCTTTAGCCACTATATTTCCAAGTTAGTGCTGACCAATGTGTGTATGTCACAAAGAAAGACTAATTTTATTTCAAAGACTCAAGTGTAATAACAGGACAAAACAAATTTTTGGTCAAACAAAGGACATGACAATGAGGAACAGTCTCACAGTTAGGGCTTTCACAGCTGTGTGTCACTCCAGCTGTCATTAGGAAACCAGTCCCAGGTACTCTGAGGAGCCGGAAACATGAGGAATGCGGTGGGGGAGTTTGCAGAGGTCATGAACCAGAGTTCTGCAACAGCTGCAGGGGGAGTTGTGCACAGATTGCTAAGGTGGTAAGGTAATGAGGGACTTTGTCATGTCTGTCTGGCCCTCCCGGAGTTTTATCATCCATTCCTACAACTGTGTCATTTCCAGGCTATTGTGCCTCAGTCTTTCATTAATTGTCTCCCTCCATGCTCTTGTTTCACTATGTTCTACATCCGTTATCTGCAGTACTTCACAAAACATATCCTTCTTACTCCTCCTGGTTTACCACCTTATCTGACAGAGGTGGTTCATCAGTGTGGAGGAGTGCATCCTCAAGGACACATCTGCATGTACTAAAGAAACAATGAATAGAGACAGTATTGTGAATGCGCTCACAGTCATGAGTCACAAAAGGTACACTCACCTCTTTCTCGCTGTCCCTTGACTAGCACACTGGTTGGCACAAGTACCAAATATGATGAGTTCGCCTGCCTCAGCTCTTTGATCTTAGCATGGCTGCATATCCCTCCCATGCCCCTTCTCCTGCATTCCACTAGCAATCAGCCCATAGGTATCAAAGTTCCTGTGGCTGGAGTGAAGCTGCTACTGCACAGATTCCTCTCCCCATGGACTCAGCAGAGCCAACAGTTCTGGTATGCTCCATGTGGGAGACCATATGCTGCAGAAAGCTGGCATGGTCAGCTGGGACAATGCTGTTTGATGCTGGAGGGATAGCTCAGTGGTTTGAACATTGGCCTGTGAAACCTAGGGTTGTGAGTTTGATCCTTCATGGGGTCTTTTAGAGAACTGGGGTAACAATCTGTCTGGGGATTAGTCCTGCTTTGAGCAGGGGGTTGAACTAGATGATCTCCTGAGGTCCCTTCCAACCCTGATATTCTATGATTCTAGGAACTGTGCACACTGAGCAAAAATTCCTGGGCCTTTAAATGGGGGATAGGCACATACCCGTATACCTTCAGGGCAGCGGAGTTCAAACTGCTGACTAGAGCAGTCCTGATAGGCATTGTGGGATACCTCCTGGAGGCTGGTTAGGGTGACATAACAAAGCACAGTGTCTACACTGACACTGCATCACTCTATATTGCAAAACCTCTATGTCGCTCATTGAGGTGGTTTTATTATGTTAGCATAGCAAGGGAGATACATCAGCGGGAGGAGCATTTCAGTGCGTACACCTCCACTGTTTTGTCAACGAAAGCTGACGTTTGTCAAAAAAACTATGTAGAGAAGGCAAGGCCTATCTCTTATTGACTTCCCATGGAAGTTAGGGCTAATGTACACAGGGAAAATGGAGCTATTCCTGTATATTTTAGCTTTTCTAGAATAAGTCCTGTGTGAATTTTATTCTGAACTAATTACTCTCCTGTGTGCGTGGTGAGTGTCCACATGGAGAACTATTCTAGGATAGCTATTCCAATCAATTTCTGGGTGTTAACGAGCCTTTGGCTCCTAGTGCCTCAGTCACTTTACAAAATGGAAATTAGGCTCCCAGGCCACTCTGAAAAATGTACCCTAAATAACTAATGGAAATAACTACTGAGTAGAACATCATTGTAGGATTTCCGCATGCCCAGGAGGTATATCTCAATAGAAAACCCATTAGGTGAATTTCCTATTAGCTGGATTACAGTGTCACTTACAGCATGTTTTCCATGGTAATATATGCATTGCCTGGTACTGTACTTCCTGACAGTGTTGCTAGGACCTCAGGTTTAACAAAGTGGAAATACAAAAACCTCTATTGAGAGTTGTCCTTCCCATTTTGTTTCTATCTTAAATGAAATGTGGGGAATGAAAAAAAAATCAATAGTAGTCTTTAACGGAGTTGCAAGAGGCTGTTTGTAATAGTTTCTGAGCTCTGGTAAGCTAGCCTCTCTAAGCCTCCTTGTTCTTTTTCTCTTAAAATCCCACTTGACTGAAACACCGCTTCTGTTTTGGCACTGCTGTGGTCTGGCCCTGCCATTCCCATGCAGGGACAATAATTTAAGATTGGCATAAAGAACTAGCCATTAGTTTGGAAGAAACACTGGGGAGAGATGGGTCTTTCTGGGTGTTTTGAGCCACATGATTGTAGCTAAATGCTTCATGCAGGCCCAGGTAGAGTGATTCTGCTGTGCTGTGAGTGTTCAAGGTATATCCAAGTAGAACATGCCATCTGTGCTACAGAGTGTGCCAAGGGCATCCACATAGAACATGGTTGCTAGCAAATGTTTCAGATGCTGCATATCCAGGTTGAATATATCTACTGTGATGCTGAATTCTCTGGGTACATACAAGCAAAACAAAAATGATGTGCTGATACATCTCTCTGGTATGTTAAGACAGGATGTCCCTAATGTGCTGTCAAACATTCTAAGTATGTGCAAGTAGAATACACCTGTGTGCTCCTGAATATTCCAGGCATGTTCAGCTGGAACACCCTGTGACTATGCTGTACAGCCTAATATTCCATGAAATATTAATGCAACACAGCAGAGACATTCCCCAGGGGTCGCAAGCATCTGTCACATACAAACCAATGCACAGGTGGATGTGGATCCGGATCCGGATAAGATTCTGCATTTGGGAGGGAGTGAGAGAAAAAGCAAAATGCTGCCCATCTTAGGAGCATAAATCCTTCCTCATAGATGGCACATGACTGTGCTGTTATTAATGTGATGATCAAACAACAACCAATCAACAATGGGCTCTTAATTGTCACATTAATTTTCTATTACTGGTATTATTTAGTAAACTGGGAAACAGAGTAGAATTGTGCAGCTGGGCAGGGATCAAGGCAAATAAATATTTTTTTGTTTAAATTAGAATTAGTTTGAGGGAGGAGTGACTATGCATGTGAGAGAGACTGAATATGGAAGAGGTGAATGGTATTCAGAACTTCTGTTTAAAAATATCTCTATCATGGAATTTAAAGTTCATATCCAGAGCTGGGTTGAGGCTTGTTAGGTACATAGCTTGAAATTCATATGTCTTTGTTTTCTGTGTACTGCACCTTTAAGTTTCTAAAACAAAACAAAAAACTCTACTGCATGTTTGCAGAGACAGCACTGTTTTTTCATTTGTGCTGTACCCCGGCATAGAGAAGTAAAACACAGTGAGTTCAAGTAAAGGCTTCTTGTTTGTTCTTTCTTGCTTATCTAAAATACATGCCATTTAAGATTGAAAATATGTGTTTAGTAATTTATGTATGTAAAACCAGAACAGTTCTATTTTTAACATCAGGAAAGTATATAATAGGTTTCCCTTTTTTTGCAGTCACAATTAAGAAGAACCTGCTCTCTGTTAGCTTAAGTGATGTGAGAGTCTAATTGAGTGCTTGGAAGGCAAACCAAGGAGGGTGGAAGTGTTCCAGGTGAGCTGTATAAAAGAGCAGCTCATTTCACCAGTGCTGCTTGCAGAAACCATACCATGGAGGGATAGTACGAATACACTGAAAACCTATGAAATTTACAGGGAATTATAGAGAGGTTAATGCTGGGTTTTAACAGTAGTTTCAGATTTACATCAAGCCTTTTAACTTTAGTGCTAATTAGCATCTGAGAAGGGTTCTAAGAAAAGATAGTGGAACAGAACAAGAGCCCTGCCTCTGTAGGTGGATCAGGGAAATATCCTTTTTTGTCTATGAAAAAAGGAGAGTTTCCAAAGGCTGAAAAATAACCTAATCTCTGGCAGTCTGATGAAAGGTCAGCTAAACAAGACAGTAGCTGTGATCAAGCTGAAATATTACACAGTACTCCCTCTCTCTTCAAATAAGAGATTGTTAGACTTTTCTGCACTACTATAGGTATTTATTAAGTGCATAAAAGTGGAAGGAATAGAACAGTATGTAAAATCTATTTAAACCATCAAATGCTTCTGAGGGAAAATGTATATAGGTTTTCTCTTTGTGACCTATGCTGGAATTCTTAAGTTTACAGATATATTTCCATAACACACTCCATGCAGACTTGCTTCTTTCAGTTTTATAATTATGTATTGACAGCCCCAACAGTTCTCCAAGACTTTCTGAAGTGTGTTCCCATATCAGACATTGGGAGGGGGGAAAGAAAGTGGAAATCTGTTGTAAACTGAGCAACTCAAAGCTTTATTATTAAGTAACACCATAGCTGCCAGTGGTGACTTCCAATATGCACTGCTTGCTTTGTGAAGGACACTGGCTCCAGAGAATTTATGCTATAAAGAAATGAACAGATAAGGTGAAAAGAGGACATAAATGCTGACTATTGGATTACATCATGACTTCCTAAAGATACAGTAAGAAGTGATGTAAAACTGCAAAAACAAACAAAAAAAAAACAATTATTTTTACATTTATACTGTCTTGCAGAACAGTTATAGAAAATCCTTTGCACTGGATATTCAATTTCTACTATAGAATTCTATATGATAGTTGCAGAATTCTACCATTTTTTAAGAGTAATTTCTGTAAAACCCTAAAAAATCTATGTAGACCCCTATTGGTTACATCACTGTTTGTTTCTACAGAATTTTTTCATAAAAGGAAAGGTAACCATAATCAAAGTCAGGGTTTGCCACCAGTTACCACTATCACAAAGTATTGTTAATGGCACCACAGGAAAACTGTGGTATTTCAGTCCAGGTGATAAATATTCACAAACAGAATCTTTTGTAATAGTGTTTGCAGAACCTTCAACAGCTACATCAAAATAAAGAGGATGATGACTTTACTTTGTCCAATGTAATATTAAAAATGATCCTGTTTTCTAAAATCATACTTGTCTCCCAGTAACTTTTAAGAGATCTCATATTTTATAGCATCAGTTCAGAATTTCCCCAGGTGTTACTGGCTCTTTATGAGAGAGGCCATGTTTTAAACTACAACTGGTGTCCTTTTGGGAGTGGGACGAGAGTGCAACCTCATTGGAGGGTCATGTCATTTGCAAATGACTATTTGTAGATATGTTGGAATTGAGCGTAGTTAGGCTGGCTTTCTAAGGCCAGCTTGGGCAGAGGAAGGGGCTATGAGGCCCATTTTTTGGGCCACACAGCACCACATTGAAATGTTACCTTAGGGGCTGTGCATAAGCAAGTGACCAGACTTCTTGTACAATTGCTCATGTGACATATTGCAAAACCTGGACTGTTTTAGAAATGTGTTTTTTATTTTTTGGGTTTTTTAAGACTGTGCTCAATGTAATAATGAAAACATGTTGCACTTAAAAATCATTTTGCTCAGATAAACAAAAGGAAACACCAAGGGTCCAATGGATGTAAAGAGGACAGAAAACACAGTCTAAGCTCATATCTTTCAGCACTGGAATGGGGGAATTGTAGCCGTAGGCTATGTCTACACTGCACTTTTGTCGGTAAAACTTTTGTCAGTCTCGTGTGAGGACAGCACTTTGTCAGTGGGAACTTTGTCCATGCCACTTGTTGGGGGGTAGTTTTATTTTGTCAGCAAGAGAGCAGCTACATAGGAGACTTTACAGTGGCACAGCTGCACTGCTGTAAGGTATGCAATGTAGACAAAGCCCTAGTGGAGTGGTGGTGTTTTATCAGCTGAGCTAAAGATTTTTTCATTTCCTCTATGGCTGAATCTATATGGGGGGTGGGGAGGAGGGGCAATATTGATTGGTCATGGAGGTGCAGTATCAGTCCCCAAAGAAATGCCTTTAAAAGGAAAACATATCCTTTCCCTTACCTACTCCAAATAATCATTCTGTTTCTTTGCTGGGGGTGGTGCTCCTTACAGATATGAGTCAAATAACAATTACTAATAATAACAAAATAACAACGACAATTAATAATACCTAGCCCTTATACAGTACTTTTAAAATCAGTAGATCCTAAAGTAGTTTGGGACTACAGGTCATTAGCCCTATTCTATAGAGGGGAAAACGGAGAAACAGATGAAGTGAATTTCCCAAGGTCATTCAGGAATCCAGAGACAAGTATAGAACCCAGATTAAGAAACTAGAATGATACAAAATTAATATGAGTTCCCTTAAATGAATTAAAAACTGCTAACTGATAGGTCTCAAAATGATAGTTGAAATGAAGAATCCTCTTAGAATAGTTGTGTTTCTTGTGTGTGTGTGGGTGTGTGCCAGGGGGGGTCCCAGAGGAACTGGTTGTTGGCCCTATGCTATTCAACAGTTTTATCAGTGACCTAGAACAAAACACAAAATCATCCCAGATAAAGTTTGCAGATAACACAAAGATTGGAGGAGTGGCAAACAAGGAAGAAGACAGGTCATTGATAAAGAGCAATCTGGATTACTTGGTAAACGAAGTACAAGCAAACAGTGAACATTTTAAATAAGCCCAAATCTGAAACCATACCTCTAGGAAGAATGCAGGCTATGCTTACAGGATGGAGAACTCTATCCTGGGAAGCAGTTACTCTGAAAAGAACTTGGGGGTCATGGTGGATAATCAGCTGACCAAGAGCATCTAGTACTGTTCTGTGGCCAAAAGGACTAATACAATCCTTGGATTTATGAACAGAAGAATTTCCAGCAGGAAAAATGTGGTTATTTTACTTCTGTATTTGGCATTGATGCAAGCACTGCTTGAATACTGTGTTCACTTCTGATGTCTATAATTCAAGGTTGCAAAATTGGAGAAGGTTCAGACGTGAACCACAGTAATAGTGAAAGGATTAAAGAAAAGGTTGTACAGTGATAAACTCAAGGGTTTAATCTCTTCGTTTTAAGAAAGGGAAGATTAAGAGATGACTTGATCAGTCTGTAAGTACCTAGCTGGGGAACAAACAATTGATAATAAAGGATCTTTAATCTAGCAAACAAAAAGTATAACAACATGATCCAATGGCTGGAAGTTGAAACCAGACAAATTCAGAGTGGAAATAAGTCATAGATTTTTTAACAGGGTGGGTAATTGATCATTAAAACAATGGACCAAGAGTTGTGGTAAATTATCTATCACTGCCAATTTCTAAATCAAGATTGGATTTCCACCCCCCCAAAAGGTAAGCTCCAGTTCAAATAAGAATTATTTCAAGTAAATCCTTTGGCCTGTGTCATACAGGAGGTCAGACTACATGATCACAAAGATCTCTTCTGGCCTTATGATATATGAATCTCCTGAATCCTAGCCTAGTTCCCTGTCCACTAACCCAAACCACCTCCTCACATTCACAGTCTCAGGCACTGTAATTCTCACCAGCTCTATACATGACAGTGGTATTGTAGGATTTGGGAGGCCTGCCCATCTTCAAACACAGCATTTTGGGGGCTTTTCTGTTTGCCTTGTGGAGGATTTTAGAGATAGGGAGAAGTAGATCTGCTGTGATAGAAATCCACTAGCCATTGTCCCATGCAGAGCACATGTGCAGAAACACCAGGACCTGTTACATCCTCAGGGCTGCACTTCGTGGTTTAAAGAGAGTTTTCCTTTCCCCACAGGACCCCATTAAATTCCCACTGCACCAAACCTAGCTGCCATCCATTGCTGGCGGAATAGAGTTTTGACTGTGTGATTAGACATACGCATCAGGGGTATGGATGAGTGGAACTGTTTAGAAACCATGAGAACTAGCTCTGAATCTCAACTCCACATGAGTAAATGAATCTTATCCCGCAGCAGGTCTCTTCCATATCTGCCATCGCTATATGTACTATAGTGCACTACCCTTCTGAAAAGTCCCTTTAAATCCATCAGGGGGTTCAGCAGGTGTGTGGGCTGGGCTGACTGTTTTGTAAAATATCATGCATTCTTGAACTTCCTCTGGCTCAAAGGCAAATGCATTTGGCAGAGTATCAGGAACATAGAAATGTGCCATACTGGAGTAGACCTATTGTCCATTCAGTCTGGTGTCCTTTCCCAGTCTTGGCAAATATCTGTTGATTTGCAAGTGGGTAAGTAATGGGGCAAAGATCTCAGTGTCAGACACTGTAAAATGACTGTAGGAAGTTTGAACTGATGTGGGATTAATTGCTTTAGCATAAAAATATAATTCACTGTCACTTCATTTTCAGGAATCACGATTTCCAATCTAAATAACTGGCGGTAATAAAAATACCACATTTTTTGAGGAGCAGGTGCTGAACACCGCTCTGCAGTGAGGAATGTCCCACATAATGGATAGCCTGGTCAATTCTAACTGTGTGTACATGATGGAGAAGGAAGAGAGACTGTGAGTCTGCAGCAGTATGTTATCCAAACTAAACAGGCTTATTCCCCAGAAATAATAACAAAATCAGCCATACAGAACATTGCTTTGCTGGATTTTATTGAATCTTCTGTTCATCCTTTGAAACAATATAACCTTTTTAAATTCCTTCTTTTCCATTAAAATCATTGCTAAACTGGGATGAAACGGACCCTTTCAAACTGCACAAAGTTCCCATTTACTGCATGTATTTCATGAAAGGAATTTGGCTGCTTATGTTAATTTTATATCTCTGCATCTGCTTCTTTGGTGTCTATCTGTGCCTCTGCCTCCCTATATGTATGGATGGTCGGTAGGAAAGACACGATATTATGATGCGATATAGGGATTTTCTCAGAAAGAGTTGGGATGGCAATGTTACTCAGAAGTGGCAAAACCACAAGTGAGTTATGCCATTATACCACCTCACATGAGCATGCATTCTGCTCATGCCACTTATGTTTCAGGAGAGCTAGCCAGTCCTTCCAGGTGCAGAGAGTAGGAGCCAATTGGTCTTTATGTTGTGCGAAAGGAGTGTGGCAGCAAAGGATCCAGCCCTACCTTCCAGAAACACTAACCTCCTCTAGAAGGCAATTTCTGCTGAGCGGTCCCAGAGTTGCCTCCACAAAATTTCCTCTTGCTGGTAGAAAGGGCCTCAAAGCCACTTTGTGCCTCCAAAGACTGCTCTTTCCAATGGGAGATAGGTGCCATCCCCCAGAGGTCAAGCAGGGGTTTGGAGGCTGAAGATAGAGTGAGACAAGAAGAAAAACAGACAATATTCCCTCAGTTAGGCATCTAAGCACCATACACTAAACTTATTATAAACCATTGCAATCAAAATACAGAACCAACCAGACCAAATGTTCAGTGAGCCTGTACCAAAGGATCTGGCTGCAGGGCAAGCTCAGTAGTCCACCGGTCATTTCAAAAGAGGAATCAATTGACAATAAATAATAAAAAGAGAGAGAACAAAATGGGAGCAGCAATTTCAAAAAGCTAGGAACAAAGACCAAATATTGAGTGGCTTTAAAGCAATGATTGTGGGAGGAAAAATTCTGCAATTGGATAAAAATATAATATGCCATTATCCGAGGAAGTACTTTTCCCGACAGGTAATATTTTACTATAATTTTCCACAGAACCAATCAGTGTTTGATATGGTAAATGCAGTATATAGTCAATGAAAAAGTATCCAGGTACTGGTGCATTTCTGTGATTGGCTCTAACAGCTCATTCAGGCCATTTAATTCATCATAAGGCTCAAGTAGACACTACCAGGCCAAATTCTGATTTAAATCTGGAGTAACTGTATTAATGATAAGAATCCTTAACTCTTTTTCATCCATAGATTGCAAAATGCTTAAATAAAGGTCATTTTACAGATGGGAAACTGAAGAACTGGAAGGGAAGTGACTTGCCCAAGGTCACCTAGCAGAGCAGTGCTAGAGTTAGAGTTGTTACCTGTCCATGTTTTCCCAGAGTCTCATTCCATTTCTGAAGTAGCTTCCCAGGGAAATCTGTAAGGATGGTCAATACACACTGCCAGCTCTATGGCATCATCCCAGTTCTATGGATCATCAGTTCTATGGATCATCCCAGATGTCCTGGGTATTTCTGTACCTCAGAGGCGGCAACCATACGTAGAGTCATGAATTAAACTCATGTCTTTTGAATCCCAGTCTAGTGGTGTGTCAGTAGAAAACATTGTCTCCCCATTAGTGGAATATACCTCATTTACGCTGGTGCAAAATCCAGGAGTATATCCAGCTCCTATTCCACTGGAGTAAACGCTCCCCAGGCAGCAGTATCAATGAGTGAGGTTCACTTGCATTGTTAATGGGGAACTGTTGCTTATTCTCTGTGTGATGCGGAGCTGAGAATTGTGGGGGGGTGCAACACAGCAACACATAGTGGCAAGATGAAACTGAGCATCACCAAACTGGCATAGAGGTGAGACTGGAGGACTGGATTCCATGCATATCCTCCTGTCGTCTCCTGTACAAGAATAGGGCCTCACTCTCCATCCTTTTGTGTGTCTATCTAAGAGTGAACCTGGCTATTCTGGCTGGGTGATGGGTTCTGGACTTTGGCTGAAGATAAGAATTTGGGCCTAAACTGATGAAGCTAAATCAAATAATGAATTTGAAGTTCACCCTTGAAAATCTATTTCCTTTGCAATAAAAAGCCTTAACCACAAAAATGAAACCCAGTTCTGCACTTGATTTAATATATTCTAGTTCCTCTTTCTGCCCAGGAAGGAGGGGGAGCAGAAAGATACCAGCACACATGGTATGGAAGATGAAAGTGATTATAATGCATAATGTAGGAGGAAGAAAATTATGGGGAAATTATCTATAGCAGTTCACTGATAATTATATTGCATAGATTATAAAAGAGTAACTGAAAGTATATATGTAAATTACTTAAATGCTCTATCTGAATTTTCCACTGTTCTGTAGATTGTAAGAGTTGCCTGAAATTTGTGAATTAAGATCACAGATTAAAAATAAAGCCAATTTATTTTATTTTATGTGGTTTGTGATGCATGAAAGATGTATAAATGATTGGTTTATGTATGTACCATCCTTGCAAAATATACATGTTATGAGTTATGTATTGATGAAAGGAAATGCAATGTGGAACAGTCTACAATTTGGAAAGATGAAGATAAAGCCTAATAATTGCATCTGGATTTTCACTTTTATTTTCCTGAGTGCTTCATCTATTAAACTTTTTATATTAGTGGAAAGATAATTAGGCCATTCATGTACTTACTAACTGCGGCTGGGAATGTGGGATTTCACAGTGTTTTGTATACACGCATATTCATTTTTACTCTGTCTGCTTACACAACGCAGACTTGATAGGTTCCAGCAAAGCTATTTATTTAATCCACTGTTCAAGACAAATATGCAGAAAAACTGAATTTTCCCTTTAATTTGTTTATTTTCCTTTTAACACTGATATTAGTGAAGGTATTTTACAGGAAGTACATGTCACTCATGGAAAATCATTTGGTGCACCTGAAAGAAATGAAAAGGAGGAATCAATGTTGTGATTTCTTTACAATCTGGGCTTCAGAAATGAGGGTTACAGTGGGCAAGAATGATAGCCAGGTAAAACCCTTTGCACTCTGTAGGTTTGAGTCAGTTATGCTGATCAAAATCAGGAGTAATTCTATTGAATTCAGTGAACTCACACTGGTATAAAACTGGTGTGAAATAAGAACCAGACTCAAAAAAATGTCTTTGGCCAACCTAATTAGCAAGTTAATTCTTTCAGTCTTTACCTTGTGCTTCTCCTCCACTTAGACTCATAGGTCAGAAGGGACCAATATGATCATCTAGTCTGACCTCCTGCACAAAGCAGGCCACAGAACCCTACCCATCCACTTCTGTAACAACCCCTAACCTATGTCTGAGTTATTGAAGTCTTCATATTGTGGTTTGTGTTATCCCTCTGTTATTTTTTTCATTGTACGTACAGATTCTGCTAGAACATTTTTTTTTAAGCTATGTGTATCTGCAGTGAATAGCACAAGAAGGCCTTGATTTCAGATCAGGACCTCCAGATTACAGCTAGTGAGGACCTTTTTGACTAAATCTTTTTGTCAGAAAATGCCAGTTTCTTGAAACCATTTTTTTTTTGTAGAAATGAATCTTTTTCAATTAAACTTTCATCGGTGAGATTTCTCAGGTCCAGAATGTTATTTCTGGTTAGCGAGAGAGCAGAAGCTTCAACCCAAATCTGCCACATTCCAGACAAGAGGCCTAATCTCTTGGCTATTGGCTGCTCAATGATGGGTGTCTCTCTTTGCCCTCTAAACCTCAAATCTTTTGAATGGTCTCAGTTATGTTCCACACTGAAATGAAACCAACATGGCAAAAGCTTGAAATATTTTTATAAAATGGAATTTTAGTTTTTTAGCCTGTTCCAAAGGCTATTGGGATGATCTAAGGGAGGGTCCAGGCACATTTGCACTGATGCAGATCCAGATCCAGTGACCCCAGCTGCTTTTACAATTGCCACAGAAGAGTTGGGGTGAAATAGACTGGTGTAGCAGCTATGGGCATGGGCTAAATGGCTAAATTTCAACCCCCCAATATCTCTGAATGCTAACTGCACAGTACCTGAGTATTGGCACTCGGTCTGTATGGGAAGAATTTAATCCATTGTGTAGAACCTTCCTCTGCAATTAGTCCTCTTGAAATAAATGGGGATTACTTGCATAAAAAGATACTATTCAACTAGTGTAAGGGTGTTAGACCTGGGCACTAGCGGAGCATAGCTGCAACATGTTTAACAAGAAATGGGTCCAGATTGG
The DNA here is from genome assembly GCF_003597395.2 of Chelonoidis abingdonii. Lineage (NCBI taxonomy): Eukaryota > Metazoa > Chordata > Testudines > Testudinidae > Chelonoidis > Chelonoidis abingdonii. The sequence continues at coordinate 117,739,915 of NC_133772.1, read as the reverse complement.
ACATCAGGACTCTAACCCCCAAATTGTGGGAAGTTTGGATTAAGGCCTGATTACAGAACTAATCTTTTGCGTCTCTGACATATTTCCAGTAACAATTCTCAGGTCACACAATTCTGTGAAACTGCCTTGAGGTTCATCTACAAGTAACAAGAGCCATCTAATGAAGGCTTCTACATCTGGCACCAAATTCCAACCTCAGATGCCTGACATACATCAATGAAATGTGTTCGCACATCTAATTAGAAGCGGTTTGTGTGTGTTTCAGGACAGGTGCTGCTGTCTTCATTATGTCATGGAGCAGAATCCGGTGACTCCTCTGCAACAGAGAAAACATGAATATACAGTACATCAATGAAAAATGCTTTGAACAATCTGGCCCAGAACATCGCCCTGTGCCTCAACCATAGAAATACTTGTTCATCTAGTCTGGGAATTTGGTAACAGTGTTTGATATCTGATTTCTGCTACTTTCATTCAGAATAGTTTAGGGATATGGGTTTTCTAAGTGACAAGGATGTTTTTGTTAAATATTTTCAGTGGTTTGTGTCAACTGTGGGGGATAATACCCTGACTGATTTGATGCAACACTTCATAATACAATGGTGAATAGGTACTGGAAATATAAAGAGACAAAACCCATGCAAAGATCAACAAGGACAGAGGGCATGCTTTTTAAAAGGAGACTGATTAAATGCTAAATGACAGAGAAAGCAGCCTATAGAAGCAGAGAGTAATAGTTTAGCAGTTAGTTTCTGTGGTGCTAGGCACAATATAACCTTGAGATGCAGCACAACAAATAGGAGATAGAATAATGTCCTACCAACTTATCTGAGATGGAGTAATGAAAGAGGAAGAATTGTGTTCCAGACAAGGTTGAGGAGTAATAGTAGAAAAAACCAGGGTTACAATCCAAGCTGAACCTCTTAACTGGGAGGTCAGCTAAGACATCCAGGGAACTGAATCATTGAGGCTCTGTCACTGTTCAAGAAAACATTGTATATAATAGGCTCAAGAAAGTCTTGCATTTTTACATAGGGCTGGAGGGTATGACCCAGAAGAGGAGCTCGGTGGGAAATGGTTTTCACAAAGAATGACACTTTTTGAGATTTCATTTTTTTTCCCTTTCTGCATCAGAATGAAACTGAGACCTCTCAAAGGCTCATGTCCGTGGTCTGAATCAGGCTGAACACAGACTAGAATCTGGATTGCCTACATCCCATGAGGAGATACAGAAGCCTTTTGGCTAATCTGGGTGGTGGTGAGGGGGGCTCTCACCAGAAATTCCCACCTGGACCTGAAAAACCTTTGTCAATGAAAGTTTAATTGAAACTCATACATTCCTGGGAAAAAAATGGTGTTGACAAATTGGCCTTTTCTGATAAAAAGAAATTTCACCCAAAAGTTCCTGACTAGCTCTACCCTGATGGTGGTGCTTCCCTTCTCTCAAGGCATCTGAGAAGTCCATTTCTTCACCAGGCTTCAACTACCAAAATGTGTATGCTGTGATTTTGACCTACAAATTATCCAGTCAAATACTGATTAAAGTCTATGAAAACAGGCTTTGTGGTGTTGGGAGATGAATGTGAGTTAAAAGTCATAAAACTGCAACTAGTAAAATTTCAGGAAGAAAATGGAAAGCCCACTCCAATCAATGCCCAACAACATGGAGTGATATAAAGCTATCCTTCTTTCTATCAACATTAAATGTAACACAAAAATGCTTTAAAAACCATAAACTGACAAAAGATTGGCTTAATCGGCTTAGTACAGTTGATCTACTTTTTTAATATGGAGCTATCAACATATTCATGAGTAAAGAATTTTTTTTTTTAATACTAAATACAGATCACCTTTTCTTTGAAAAGCAAGCTTGGAATAAGAACACATCAGTGCTCCTGCAGCCTGTGAACTGCTGGGGCCATTGATTGTGGTTTCCAGCAAAACCATTTCTAACATTCATGGCTGGGGCTGAATGTCTTCTTTCTTTCCAGACACAATTCCGTGTTGCTTCTTTTGAGGCAAATGTGCTCTGCAACTTTCTAAAGCTACATGGAGAAAAACAAATCATAATTCATAGCAAGATGAAGGACATCATGTTCACATCAAGAGCGATTGGGTACAGGTGTTGTCTTTGGTATCGGATTTAGGATACCAATTAATCTGGAGTAAATGACTGGTCCCTTGTGACTGGAAGCAACCTGAATGTGGTGTGATTTTTGGTGTAAGTGACCATTTATCATTAAGTCCAGTTTGTCTGGGTGACAAGATAGACTGAAGAATCTAAGGGGACTGTCTATGACTCCATGGTAAGACTATTATAGTGATCCAGGAGTTCACATTTGTTCCTGGCTTGGTGAAATCTAATGTATATAACACACCACCAGTTACTGATAGTGTGCCCTGAGGCAGGCATTCATGGTTGTGAGCCACTCCAGACAGCATGACAATTGGCATAGTCTTGACAGGTTTGACATACCATAACTCAATTGGATTTACAGATTATAATCCCATACTGTTTAAAAAAGTTTAAATTGGATATTGAGAGCTTTTAAAGTTAATGAGTAGTCGCAATGAGTGAATCACAGTCATATGAGAGTCTTGGAACAAAAGACCTCAAGCATTTGTGCTTGCAAAAGGGATTACCCTTTAAGAGGAAACCGTAGGATGAGGAACGGAGAGCGTTGCTCATAGACTTTGACCAAGGATCAGGGTCTAAACCAGGGACTGGCAACATTTGGCACATGACTCGCTGATGAAGGAACTCTAGATCAAGGAGAAGAAAGAAGCTAAGGAGAGAGCCTACCAAAGACTCAAAGCCACCACTGAAATTGGGGAGTAAGCTCACCAAAGGTGCACTGAACATCTAGAAGTTGAGAAAAGAGCATATGAGAAACAGATGGAAGCTCACTCATTGCACCTGAGAGACCAAAAGCAGTAGCCTCAGACTGTGATTACATTCCCTCTCATCAGCAAGGAGTGGGAAAAAGTCTGCCCAGTTTCTCAAGAGATTGATTGCATTAATGAGCTCCTGTGCACCTTCTAATGATATGGAGGAGGGTGAGGCTATGGTATATAAGAGATTTTTTAAAAAGTATTGAAAAAGTTTAAGATCACCTGCGTCCTATCAGTTGAGGTATAGAAATCTTAAAATGTTAGCTAATGTCACTCGTGGAATATGCACATATAAGATGTGTAATTATATGAAAATAGATAATAAGGGCAGGAGATGAAGATAGTTATGATGAACTTATTTGATGGCACAAAAGCGATTATTGTGGTCAACCACTGATGAGGTAAAAATTTCCCTCTGTGACAAAAAATCCCCAAAAACGTACACAGTTTTGAAGGCAGCAGAAATTGCTGATGAATATATTGACTGAAAGGCTTTTGCTGGGCACAAATCCCAGGGAAGGAAGATCCTCCTATTCTCCAGGTTAAGAGGGACGAGGAGTCTAGGAATAAACCTAATCTCAACTTTGTTTAAAAAAAAAAAAAAAGGAAAGAATGAGCGCATATAAAATCATCGCCATCGTCCTAAGCATATTGGCCGACAATAACCAACGCACTCCCAGAGAAAGTAATGGATCACCTGACTTTGTCTACTGAGTTCAGCGTAGAAAAGCTGTGAAGAGAGAGGGAATCAGCTTGAGGTAAACAGCTTTCTCCCTGAGAGGAGGCATTTGAATTACCTTATGTTGTTCAGAGTCTGCCCGCCTTGGATTTCAGTGAAACTACAAAATGAGTTTGTGGCTACACGCAACTTGAACCCTTCTCATGTACCAAGGACACGTGTGCAGCTCAACATTATATGCCCTAGCTGGGCAAGAAAGAAGGTAGATTTTTAATTTTTTTAGGTAGAGACACGTTATATTATATGAGGATGGGCTACCTTTAGAGAAAAAAAAGGTGTCTGCGTCGCTTTGCAGAGCGGTAGCCTGTCCTGAGAAATAAGGAGAAATTGCTTTCAAGTAGCTCTTGATATATCTGCTGCAGACATTTAGGAAGTTGGGAAAGAAACCTGTGACAGAACTCAAGCAGAATATCTATGGAACTCACATGGGTTTGGTCAAGTGAAAGTATCAGTGTAAGAGTTGTCATTTTTGTTAAGAGCTAGAGGACCCATGCAAAACACATATGCAGCCTTTGATATTAGCTAATCAGACACCAAAGACTTTTAAGGTTAGAACGGAGACCATTATGATCATGCTAGTCTGACCTTTGCACAATAGAGGCCACAGAATCTCACCCAGACCAACTCCATGTAACAAACCCACAACTATCGTACTGCAGTTATTGAAGCCTCAATTGATGATTTGACGGCCTAAGCTGCAGAGAGATCCATCAGGAAGTATGACTCTGTGCTCCATGCTTCAGAGGAAAGGCGAAAAACCGTCAAGCCTCTGCCAATCTACCCTGGAGGAAAATTCCTTCCCAACCCCATAGGCGATCAGATTAAAACCCTGCGATGTGGGCAAGACTCACCAGCCAGCATCCAGGAAAGAATTCTCTGTAGTAACTCAGATCCCACCCCATCTAACATCCCATCACAGACCACTGTGCATACTTACCTGCTGATAATCAGGCTATCCCCTCATACCATCCATAAACTTATCAAGCTTAGTCTTGAAGCCATTATTAAACAGGTGTATGCTAGAGTGCCTATAGATATTGTGGGACCTCTCACTAAATTTTCCAGGAACAGAAAGAGACACTATTTGTGGTAATTCTGCCTCCAGGTATTCTGAAGCCACAGCCTTATCTAATATTGAAACTGAAACAGTGGCTACAGCTTTATTCACCATTTTTAGCAGAGTAAGTTTTTCCAGAGAAATGTTGACAGACATGGTGCAAATTTTATGTCTGTAGTCTTTAAAAAGTTATGGAAATTATGTGGAGTAAAGCATATAAAGGCTGCTCTCTATCACCCAGAAAATAATGGGCTTGAGGAGAGATTTAATGGAACTTTAAAAGCTATGCTAAGAATGTATGTCTCCAGACACAAGAATGACTGGAACATTTTATTTCATTATTTGCTATATGCGTACAGAAATGTTCCCCAAGAATCTACTGGCTTTGCCCCCTTTGATCTCCTGTATGAGAAGCAGGTTATGTGACCCCTAGATTTGAAGCGAGGCTTTTAGGAAGGCAGTACTGAGGAAACAGTACAACCAGTAGGGAGTATGTCACTCATTTAAAGGAGAATTTACAGGTTATGATGAATTGAGTGCTGAAGAACCCTGAAAAAAGTCAGGAAACTCAGAAAATTAGGTATGATTGGCATGCGAAAGAAAGATCTTTGATATTGGTGATTTGGCGCTAGTGCTGGTCCCTCTGAGGAAAAAAACAAAATGCAGGATTATTGGAAAGGACCTTTTGAGGCAATTGGAAGAGTGAATAAAGTCACATATGATGTAAGGAAGCCCAACAGCAGAGGAGCTGTGAAAACTGCCCATATGAATAGATTAAAAGCTTACTATGAAAGGGGGCTGGCAGTAAATATGATTTGTTGTGCTGATGAGGAAATCTTTTCCAGCTCTTTAATTGATTTGATCACTGAGAGCAGAAAACAGAATGCCCTGGAAAGCATTGAATTTGGGGAGGGTTTAAATCCAACCCCAAATCAGGAAACGCTGGCCCTTTTAAAGCACCACAAACAGGTATTTTCCAACCAGCCAGGTTTAGTGGACAAGACTGTACAATCCATTGAAACTTCAGAGGCCTGCCCTACTGCTAGCAGAGCATAATGGGGTAAAGGGGAAATGCAGAAATAAATCCAGGAGGAGGTAGAAACCATGCTTGAAATAAGAGTATTTACTGAGTCAAAAAGTCCCTGGGTATCTTCTATTCTGATGGTACCTAAAAAGACAAAACCATGAGATTGTGTGTGGATTACAGGAAACTAAATGTTATCACCCAGCCTGATGCACTCCCCTCCACCTCCCCGAATAGAGGATTTACTAGATCTGGGGGTTTTTTTGGGGGGGGGGGAGTGTTTGCAAAATTAATAAACAATGGATTAGACTCTTGGGTACTGGCAAATTCCCTTAGATGCTGATGCCCAGGAAAAATTCACTTTTTATACTGGAACCTGAATTATGAGAGTTTAAGGTTATACCTTTTGGATTAATAAATTCGGGGCTACCATTCAGTGGCTTGTCAAAGAGGTGCTGCAGAGGTTACAAACATTTGCCACTTAAAACACGTGGGGATTGTATTACAAAGGCTGAGAGAAGCCAATCTCACTGCCAAGGTCTCCAGATACACGATGGGGGCTGCAGAGGTAGCCTATCTAGAACACACCAGTTTAGGATGTCTACCCTGTTTTTGATAGTCTGCCCTGAAGTAGGCATTCAGAGTCATGAGCCACTCTAGAAAGTGTGACACAGGATACCAGTTCCAGCACTTTGCCACAGGAGATCTGAGTCCCTGATAAAATGATCTCAGGTGACTCCACATTCACAGTATGCACTTCAGGCTTCCCGTCTTTGTTAACCAGTGTACTGCAGCAAACCACCTTAGTGTCCTTCCTTCCCACAAGCCCAGCACGAAGCAATTCTAGGTGAGATGGCAGGGAAATCAGCCAAGTGACCTGCACTACCACAGCAGAAACAGTGAGTAGGTGATAATTTTCACTGCCAAGGCAGTGAAGTGGAAGTAGGTAATGGCATATGAGTCTGGGAAATGAAAGTGAGGAGGAAAAACTGATGGTTTAAGCATAGACACCAAGGTAGCAGCAGACTGAGACACAGAACCCCTCTCAGCCCTAACCCTCCTCTCAAATGGCTCACTCTGTGTAACCACAGCACCAAAAGTAAGCATTCTAGCATCTTCCGCAGTTAACTATTCACCCAGGTGGTCATTGGCTATACCAATCACAAAAATAACCCTAAGCATTATCATAATGTCCCCAAACTCATAATTTATGTGTTCTTTTGTTGGGCTGCTGTTGAGTTTCAAAAAAACACAACAACATCTTTTCCTTCTTAACAGAACAGAATCTCTGGTCAGGAAATATGACTGAGGCACTGCACCACTACATCAAAAGAGGACTTGGGCTCCAGGAGTCCATCATAAATATCAGTGTCATCATGGCTTAAGCAGTGCAGCAGCTAAGGTAACATAGTAGCATCAAAGAGTTGCATAATCTGCACGTAGTTCCAAAAATTCTATTGCCAGTTAACAGCTGAAGCATGTGCACGCAGCATGGATTGCAAAACAGAGGCACTTATCGCCATAAAGTTATGCTCTAATGTATCCCAGAACAGCAATCCAAAAACACACACACAAAATGAAGCAAGACACGCAGGTAGCTTTTCAGTCAAAATGTGCAATAACCATATGTACCGGTTAGGTCAGCAACTGTCTGAAGAAAACCCAATAACAGTTTGAACAGCAGGTATTTAGCAGAGGTCCTGAGTAACTCCAGTCACTCAATGCTCTGCACACGCACATAGTCTTAAGCAGGAACTGGAACACTGAGGCCAGGTCTGCTCTAAATATTTATAACTACTCACTTAGGGGTGTGAAAAATCCACATAGTTATACTGACCTAACATCTGTTTTATACAGCATTATGTCAACAGGAGAACTTCTCCTGTTTTCATAGCTATCGCCTCCTGGGGAGGTTAATTAACTACACTGATGAAAGAAGCTCTTTCACTTATGTAGTAGCAGAAGCGCAGCTGCATCGGTGTAACTGTGCCGTTGTAGTGCTGTGCATGAAGACAAGCCCTGGGTTCAGAGAGCAGGAACCAGGAAGCGAAAAAGGAACAGGAAGTAAGAAGGCAACATACACACCAAACATCACAAGACTACAGTGATTGTTTGAGTGGGCGAGATCTTTATCATCAACTTTGGCTTAGACACAATTATCTGGGCAATCTGCTTTTGGTGAAAATCTGTTTCCATAATGAAAATTTTCATTCCAGATGTGTAAGGAAGATCCTTTACTGTTTCGGGAAAGCATTTGGGAAGGAAACAATTTGTCATATTCAGACATTAAAGTTTGTATACTGAATATCCAGTCTACATGTTTCGGGGTTCCAAATGGGGTGAGTCACTTATTTACTGATTATTCTTGTGGAACCAGGGTCTGGCAGACTTTTACAATTTTCTAATGTCCAATGATTGCTGGTATTTGTCCACTGCCATTCCAATTAGTTTCTAAATATTTCCAAGGGAATTAGGCTCATTTTAAATTCAACATCCATAAACAACATGGCAATAGAAAAAAATAGTCTGCAAATCCGATTGATCAAGGAGATCAAAGAGATTGCAAATGAATCCAAATAAAGCCTTTGTTAACTAAATCTTCAGCAAAGTGGTTAAGAAAAAGGAAGGAAATAAGATTGCCCGAAGCTTCAGTTCTAGCTTGGTGGCCCTTTATGCTAGACTGGCTGTGTTTTATTTATTTTTTTCCTTCCAGTGTTTGGAATCATCAAGCAGATATTTGTTTTCTTAATTGGCATGTGTCTATATCTATCTATTTATTGCCTTTTAGGTTGGAGGAATTTAGCTCCAAAGATTTGTCTTTTGACAACTGAAACTGAACTATGGAAGACCACCCACAGCTAGTTAAAATACTGGCACTGAATGCCAAACAGAATGTAATGAATTAATGAGGCTGTCTTTTTTATTATAGTGAATGGGTTCCAAACTAAAGTTTATGCTGAATATGGGAGAGAGAGAGCAAGGAGGCAGGACAAATATATCTTGGTCATTTTGAGTCTTATGGGTATCGTTGCAGATGTATCTCAGGTGATAAGTATTGTGTGTGGTAGTGTGGGTAACTATCTCACACGTAATTTAGGCAAGTGTAATAAATACATCACTGTAGTATCTAGATAGCTACCTATTTAGATTGCAAACTCTTTTGGGCAGGGACTGTCTTTTTGTACAGTGCCTAGCAGAATCGTTTACTAGGTGCTCTGATAAATACAGATAATAATAATAATTAATTAATAATTAGAATAAGAGTTGCATATAGTTGGTAGAATGGTATTCTTCAAGTGCCAAATCTGACAGATCTGAGGGGCAGATGTGCATGTGTGTATATGGATCAGTTGTGAAGCAGTCCCAGTGTTTTTGAACAGCAAACAATAAATAACACAGAATATAATTACATGTTTCCAGAACTAATCTGTGACACTTTCAGGATTCATGAACATGTAATGTGCCTGTAGAAGGAGAATGTACTCTAATCACCTCTTCAGAGAGTGTAGCTTAATTCCCACTACAAACTCAGATAGCCATGGTGCCCAGTGAATGGTGATGTTCCTCACTCGTGGGTCAACTGGTCGTGTAGTGTAGCCTGGTGGTCAGGGCTTAGGCCCATGACTTGCAGAGGGATTATTGGTAGGGGAGTGTGAGCCCTCTCACTCCATCAGGCTCTGAACCAGGGCTCTTTAAGGGCTATCAGTGATCTGACAGCCAGGGGCTGCTTAACGCTGCCTTCCCTGGGCCACTTCCTATCACTGCCCTGCAATTGTCCCAAAGTCGCCATCAGGGATTAGATGGCATGAAGGGTGTCCACTCACCACAAATCACCTTCTGGAGGCTGCATGTAGTAGGGTAGCTCTCTTTCTTTCATGGGCAGCAACTGCATGCTTCTGCAGTATGGCTTACCCTCCTGAGCCAGCTCAGTCCTAGGACTTTCCCCTGCTGGGATAGTCCAAACAAAGTAAAGGAGAACTAACAAAACTTGGGGTCCATAGAAGAGGGAGAGCGGAATGCTTCCCTCTCAGGCTGTCTCTGTAGCAGATTCTCCCTTCCTTCAGGCAGGGACCTTTGGACAGTTGTCATGGGGAGAGATTCTGTCTTTCCCTCAGCTCTCCTCAGCTGCAGGTTGCAGGTCTGCTCTCTTCCCTGGTCTGCCACCAAATGAGCTGCTCCCCTGTCCTTTAACTCCCCCTCCAGTTGGCGGATTTCCTACAGGTGGGGCATGGTGGGGCTGGCTGAGCCCAGAGCCGTTCCTTAACCCCTGGTTGCCCAGTGTGGGGTTTGTATACCCCATCAGAGAGAGTCTGTTGTCAACATCCTTCACAGGTCAAAGCATCATAAGATCCCTCCAGAGTTTCTTCCTATTTCTTTCATATCCACTGTATTTCACTCCTCTGCTGATAGTTCTGCTGAAATTCTGCTGATAGTTGTCCAGTCGTTTTGTTGGACAAGTCCTTGCAGATTTATCAGTGGCCATCCAACAGTGGAACCTGTTCAGCTAGTCACAATGTCTGATGCTAGGCTATAGGAGCTTATTCAGAGGATAAGATGATCTTGGTGATCTTGGCAACCTTAAATAAAACTCAGCAGCAATTGGCTGGTATTAAGAGCAATCCATACCACCCTTCAAGCTGTATTACCTTCTCTCCCTTTCAGAGGGATTCTGTGAATGACTGGCAATACTTGAACCTTGGCCTATGTTACCAAGCAGAGACAGTCCAAATCGTATTCCCCGCAAAAGGAAGCATCTCTTCTGATATCCTGGGCAGAAAGGAATATTTAATTTCTGTGCATCCTGCACATAAGAAGAATATTAAACTTGTGGTAGACTGGCTGAGTTGGATTCTGATAGATCAGGCAGAGCAGTCTTTATATCCAGGGGTCTGTCTTCATCTGACCAAGTCCCTGAGGATGTCATCACTGGTTGGCCAGTGTGGGGTTTGTATACTCCATCACAGGGTGGCATAGAGCAGTGTTTCGCAAACTTGGGACACCTCTTGTGTAGGGAAAGCCCCTGGCAGTCTGGGCCGGTTTGTTTACCTGCCCCATCCGCAGGTTGAGCCAATTGCGGCTCCCAGTGTCCGTGGTTCGCTGCTCCAGGACAATTGGAGCTGCTGGAAGTGGCATCCAGTACGTTCCTTGGCCTGCACCACTTCCAGCAGCTCCCATTGGCCTGGAGCAGCAAACCTTGGCTACTGGGAGCCGCGATCGGCTGGACCTGTGGACGCGGCAGGTAAACAAACTGTCCTGGATTGCCAGGGACTTTCCCTACACAAGAGGCATCCCAAGTTTGGGAAACACTGGCATAGAGAAATGGCACCATCTCCTACCTATGCCTAGTGGCTAAAGCACTGGGCTGGGATTCAAGATATCTGCCTTTTATTCCCATCTCGGCTACTGGTTCATTGGGTAACTTTTGGTAGTCACTTCATTTTCCTGTGCCTCAATTTCCCCATCTGTAAAAGAGGGATAATGATCCTACCTCTCTTGTAAAGTGCTATATAAGAACTATGTATTGTTATTAGTCTCTTTGGGGTGTCTTAAGATGATGGGGTGCACAGAGGGAGCCACCACTCAATTCCAGGACTGTGCTCTCCCTACTAGTTCCCAGCTGCTTCACAGGGGCCCAAAAACCTGACTCCTTGCACCTGCCCTCTTCTTTCTTTCGGAACCTGCAGAGAAGCCAACCACAATCTTCCCAAAGAGTATGTCTACACTATGAAATTAGGTCAATTTTAGAGAAGTCAGTCTTTAGAATTCAGTTTTATACAATCGATGGTGTATGTCACCACTAAGCGCATTATGTCAGCGGAGCACATCCTCAGTACCATGGCTAGCATTGACTCACAAAGCAGTGCACTGTGGGTAGCTATCCCACAGTCCTCGCAGTCTGCTGCCCATTGGAATTCCGGATTAAGCTCCCAATGCCTGATGGGACAAAAACATTGTTGTGGGTGGTTTTGAGTACATGTTATCGGTCTCCTCTCCCTCCATCCATGAAAGCCATGGCAGAGATGTGTTTCATGCCTTTTTTTCCTGAGTTACCTGTGCAGATACCATAGCACAGCAAGCGTGGAGCCTGCTCAGCTCAGCGCTGCTGTTGTGAGCATTGAAAACACCTCGTGCATTATCCTGCAGTATGTGCAGAGCATAGCTAGGAGCTGCCAGCACAAGGACGATTGTGAGGAGGATGTGGACATAGACATTCCGGAAAGCATGGGATGTGGCAATTGGGACATCATGACAGCAGTGGGGCAAGTTGATACAGTGGAAGACTGATTCTGGGCCTGGCAAACAAGCACAGACTAGTGGAACCACATAGTGTTGCAGGTATGGGATGATTCCCAGTGGCTGTAAAACTTTTGCATGTTGTCATAAATAGATAGCTAAGGGTTAATGTTTCTTTTACCTGTAAAGGGGTTAACAAGGGGAACCAAACACCTGACCAGAGGACCAATCAGAAAACCAGATTTTTCAAAGTGAGGGAGGGAACTTCTGGTTTGGTTTTGTTCTCTCTTTTTGTTTTCTCTCGGCTATGAGGGAAGAGCTTTCTTTTTCTGTCTGTAATCTTCTCATCTTCAGTTCCCCAGTTGTAAATACAAAGGTAGCAAAGCAATAGGCTGTTATATGTTTTGTTTTGTATTTACATGTGTGGAGTTTGCTGGAATGATTTAAATTGGATATCTTTTTAAATCAGACTGTTTATTCATATTTTCTTAAGCAATAGCCCTGTATTATGTTATCTTAATGCAGAGTTTATATTCTTATGT
>NC_133772.1:117721068-117726649 GCF_003597395.2 Chelonoidis abingdonii | reverse complement strand
ACATAAGAATATAAACTCTGCATTAAGATAACATAATACAGGGCTATTGCTTAAGAAAATATGAATAAACAGTCTGATTTAAAAAGATATCCAATTTAAATCATTCCAGCAAACTCCACACATGTAAATACAAAACAAAACATATAACAGCCTATTGCTTTGCTACCTTTGTATTTACAACTGGGGAACTGAAGATGAGAAGATTACAGACAGAAAAAGAAAGCTCTTCCCTCATAGCCGAGAGAAAACAAAAAGAGAGAACAAAACCAAACCAGAAGTTCCCTCCCTCACTTTGAAAAATCTGGTTTTCTGATTGGTCCTCTGGTCAGGCGTTTGGTTCCCCTTGTTAACCCCTTTACAGGTAACAGAAACATTAACCCTTAGCTATCTATTTATGACACATGCATAAGGCCACTTTCCTGGAACTTTGTAAGTTGCTTTCCCCTGCCCTGAATTGCAGGAATACCAAGATGAGAGCTGCCCTGACAGTTGAGAAGTGACTGGTGATAGCCTTGTGGAAGCTTGCAACACTTGACTGCTACCGGTTAGTCAGGAATCAATTGGGATCGGGCAAATCTACTGTGGGGGCTGCTGTGATCCAAACAGCCAATGTAATCACCAACCTTCTGCTAACAAGGGTAGTGACTCTGGGAAATGTGCAGGTCATAGTGGATGGCTTTGCTGCAATGGGGTTTCCTAACTGTGGTGGGGCAATAGACAAAATGCCTATCTCTATCTTGGAACCGGACCACCTTGCCAACCAGTATGAAAACCACAAGGGGTACTTCTCAATAGTGCTGCAAGCACTGATGGATCACAAGGGATGTTTCACCAACATGCACCAAAAAAGGTGTATGACACTCGCATCTTTAGGAACTCTGGGCAGTTCAAGCAGCTGCAAGAAGGGACTTACTTCTCAGACCAGAAAATTACCGTTGGGAAAGTTGAAATGCCAATAGTTATCTCTGGGGACCCATTCTTCCCCTTGCTCCCATGGCTCATGAAGCTGTACACAGGTAGCCTGGACAGTAGTAAGGAGCAGTTCAACTATAGGCTGAGCAAGTGCAGAATGGTGGTAGAACGCGCTTTTGGACGTTTAAAAGCTCGTTGGTGCTGTTTGTTGACTAGGTTAGACCTCAGCACAACCAATATTCCCATTGTTATTGCTTCTTGCTGTGTGCTCCATAATATCTGTGAGAGTAATGGGGAGATGTTTATGGACGGGTGGGAGGTTGAGGCAAATTGCCTGGCAGCCGATTTTGAACAGCGAGACACCAGGGCAATTAGAAGAGCACTGCTAGCTGTGCTGCGCATCAGAGAGGGTTTGAAAACCAGTTTCATGACTGGCCAGGCTACAGTGTGACAGTTGTGTGTGTTTCTCCTTGATGCAAAGCCTCCTCTTTCGATTTCAATTCCCTGTAAGCCACCACCCGCACTTTGTTCACAGCTGGCAAACGAAATTGTCACTATTGTTTTGAAACCATGCATTCTTTCTTTCTTTCTTTCTTTCTTTCTTTAATGTAAGATAATTGACAAGGTAGCCAGGTGGGGTGAGGGAGGAGGGGAGTACAAGGCCACATTGCTTATTGTAGCCACACTACAAATCAAAACTGTTTGAATGACAGCCTTCTGTTGCTTAGGCCATCCTTTGGAGTGGAGTGGCTGGGTGTCTGGCGGCTCCCCTCCGCATTCTTGGGCATCTGGGTGAGGAAGATATGGAACTTGGGGAGAAGGGCAGGTGGTTATACAGTGGATGCAGTGGTGATCTGTGCTCTTGTTGCCTTTCCTGCAGCTCCACCAGATGGAGCTGATCATGTCAGTTTGCTCCCCCCATTAGCCTCAGCATCGCCTCATGCGTCTTCTGATCATGCTCACGTAATGCTTTCATGGCCTCTGTCACTGAAGGCCTCCATGCTTTCAGCTGTGCTCTATCAGTGCGGGAGGACTGCATGAGCTTGGAAAATATGTCATCGTGAGGGCATTTGTTTCACCTTCTAATCTGTGATAACCTCAAGGACAGAGATGATAGTGGGAGCATAGAAACATTTTCACCTGTGGAGGAATAAAAAGAGAGAGTAAAATTTAAGAAGATACATTTCTGAGAACAAAAAGGACACTCTTTCACAGTGAATCAAGCAATTCACAGCAGACAGCACATGTGCTTTAGGTACAAGATCACATTTTGCCTTTTATATTGAGCGCCTGCCAGTATGGTGACACATCATGCATGGCTGGGCAACAGAATTCAGTTTCCAGGCAGACATGGTAAGCCAAACAGTATGCAGGGTTGGCTTCTTCTGCCTTCATAACATGTGGGAATGGTTTCAAACGGCAGTACTCTCCTTTCCCATAGCAAGCAATGCTGGTTGGGTTTGCCATTTAAAAGGAGAGGCTGCGGTTTTGGGATGGATGTGCAGCACACCGCTCCTTCCACCCCACTACGTGGCTATTCTCAGCAATGATCCTTTTAAGCCAAGCGCAAACACCCCAGCATGAACGAGGCCCTTTTACTGTTCTCTTACAAAAATTCCCCTTTCCAACCAGGTGACTATGAATGATATCACTCTCCTGAGGCTAACACAGAAAGATATAGATCAAATGTTGGTTGAATGTGACCAAAACCCAGGACCATTCGTTGCCACGCTTTGTGCTTCAGTGATTCCAGACTACTTGCTACTGGCTTGACATGATGAAGTGTCCTACCGTGGAGGACGAAATAAAGCAGCCCTCCTCAGAAACCTTCTGCAAAGGCTTTCAGAGTACCCCCAGGAGAACTTCAAGTGCTGTCCAGAGTGGTCACATTGGAGCACTCTGGGATAGCTCCTGGAGGCCAAGCCTGTCAAATTATGCCTGCACTACCCCAAATTTGACCTAGCAAGCTCAATTTTAGTGCTACTCCCCTTGCTGGGGAAGACTACAGCAGTTGATTTTAAGATACCTTTAGGTGGACGGAATGGTGTTGGCTGTGTAGACGCATTGCTTATAAAATGAATCTAACGTGGATAAATTCGAACCTAACCTCGTAGTATAGACCAAGGCTAAGTGCTGTAAAATAGAATAAAACAAAGCTCTGGCTAACCTGTGACTACTTTATCTCCTTTCATGTAATTTCTGGAACCTGCTTTCCCTATTTATACTAAGAGTGTTCATCTTGCCAACATATCTAATATACAGTGTGTTGTAGCACAGAAAAAGCCTTTGCCATATCTCTGCTCACTATATCATTTCATTCAGCCTATATTATTTTTTGAAGGGGACACTGCTCCCATACTGTGGAGCTAGTAGCGAGGGAGGGAAATCATTTAGGCTTTGGGACTCAGGTTTGGTTTAGAAAAAAAGACCCATTAGGGAGACAGGTAGCATGAAGGCCATGTGGGCTGGGACTCAGGAGACCTATTCCTGATCTATTCCTGGCTCCTGCCATTAATCTGTTGTGTAAATCACTTTACATCTCTATTTCCCTTCACACTCATCTTTCTCTTTTGTCTAGTTAGACTGTAATCTCTTTGAGAGACATCTAGCAAGAGAGACTATGTTCAGCCCAGAACCTTGATCTCAACGGAGACCTAAAGTTGTTACCTTAATATAATTAATAGTAATATGCAAACATATTTTACAGGTAAACCCAACATTTATGAAAGTCTTGGGGGACATCTGAAACCTTGATAAAACTGAGGATTTGAATAATCAGAAGCTTTAGTCTTTCAGAGTAGCAAAGATTCAAAGAGCTGAAACTAAACTGTGGTGGAACTCAGATCTCTACAATCCCAGAGCTTCTTAGCTTTAGCCCAATGGAGTGTATAAATTCCATTTCTGCAGAGTTTAGATGCTGCATAGGAACAGAATTTCAGGCCGTGTAGTCTTGGAGGGCATAATTTATATTTATTTAGCTGGAGTTGGGGGAAAAAAGGATTGCATTGTATATTATTCTAATCACAGCAGTCTTTTTAAGCATAATTTTTGCCTGAAGCCCAGGGGGGGTCTAGTAATGTCTTATATATAGATATATAACAGTGGATTTATTGTGATTTATCTTACTGCAGACTTAGAAACACAATCAGTTATATTTACCAAAACTAAAATAGCCAGTTGATGCAATGTGTTATCTACTGACAATGGCAATGTTATTGCTAGAGAGCATGACTTGCGTAGAAAAAGCCATTGTGTATTTGTTTCCAACTCCTAAGCTTTCAACAAAGCATTTTAGTCACTTATACAAGTGATAAAAGGCTTTCATAGTTCAACGAACAACAAGCTAGAAGCTTGCAAAATGTGTGAGGGATTTTTTTAGTATATAAATATCAGCAATTTCATATTTTCTGTATGCAATGAATGGAATGAAGGAAAACTACACATAATGGAACAAATTCTTCTTGCAGCTATTCCCATACAATGCTGCTGAAGCTGAATGGAGCTAAGCAGAATATGCCCCAGTGACTGTAAACTTTATAATTACCATTGCTGAAAGATATTTGCGTAGATCTGGGCTTCCAGGAATCCAAGCGTTGTGAACAATGGGCTGTGCTTCTGTAGGGGACTCCTTGCAAGTTAGCAAGTGCTCATCAGTATATCACTTGTGATTATTCCACCCTTCCCATATACCAGACATGGATTGAAAGACTTTTTTTCAGGTGTGTATTTTTTCCCCTTCTACACAGGGTTTTATTATTTACTTTCTGCACTGAGATGTCTGAATAATATTTGATGGATAATTTATTTCACAAATTTAACAATAGCTTTGAATATAATATTCACAGAATAGTTCCCCTTTCAACCAACCCCTCAATTCACCCAACTTTTATACGCTGGGTAAACTGTGTCTACATTAATATGTACAAATTTCATGGTTTAAAAAACCCAGAAACAATCCATGAATTTGTGAATGATTGTTTCCTATTATTTTCCCAGCTCTACTTATAAGAGCCTTTTAGAGTGGAGGGCTAATTGGCTTCCCACCAAAATGATCCAGAGAGTTCAATATTGAGATTCCCCCTCCACTGAATTTTCAGCAGCACTTCTCCATCACTGACAGCTTGTTTGGAATGCAGCATCCTGTTCACTTGTAGCCTTTATCAGAGGTAGCAGTAGCCATCCTTGGCCTGGTCTACAATACGCGTTTAAACCGATTTTAGCAGCGTTAAACCGATTTAACACTGTACCCGTCCACACTACAACGCTCTTTACATCGATATAAAGGGCTCTTTAAATCGGTTTCTGTACTCCTCCCCAACATGAGAAGTAGCACTAAAATCGGTATTACCATATCGGATTAGGGTTAGTGTGGCCGCAAATCGACAGTATTGGCCTCCGGGCGGTATCCCACAGTGCACCACTGTTACCGCTCTGGACAACAATCTGAACTCGGATGCTGTGGCCAGGTAAACAGGAAAAGCCCCGCGAAATTTAGATTTTCATTTTCTGTTTGCCCAGCGTGGAGCTCTGATCAGCACGGGTGGCAATGCAGTCCCGAATCCAAAAAGAGCTCCAGCATGGACCGTATGGGAGATACTGGATCTGATCGCTGTACGGGGAAACAAATCTATTCTATCAAAGCTCCGTTACAGAAGACGAAATGCCAAAG
>NC_133772.1:117620432-117719618 GCF_003597395.2 Chelonoidis abingdonii | reverse complement strand
GAGACTGCAGGAACTATGGGATAGCTATGGAATACCCACAGTGCAACACTCCAGAAATCGATGCTAGCCTCGAACCATGGACACACACCCCCGAATTAATGTGCTTAGTGTGGCCGCGTGCACTCAACTTTATACAATCTGTTTTATAAAACCAGTTTATGTAAAATCGGAATAATCCAGTAGTGTAGACGTACCCCTTCAGTCTTGAGAGACCATGGGTATGCGCCTCCGAGAAGTAAAGAATTTACCGGGTTGGTTTTATGGCATCCGCAAATGTGGCCAAAGAGACCCTCTCGAGAAACACAATCTATGCTGTGTCTGTGACATTTAAAGGTGATGTTTCGACCCTTTGGGCTATGCCTTCTGTGAGCTCTTTTTTTCTCTGCCAAGCTGGACTGCTTCCTCTCATAACTCTGGAGACCTTTGTTAAGCTCTTGTTTCCAAAGGCTGCAGTCTTGAGTGTGATCTTCCCACTTGTCCACATCCATGTCCATTTCTTTAAGGTCTGACTTGCACACATCCTTGAAATGCATTTGGCAGTTGAGATGCCAATTCTCCATAGAGGATGTCATTAGGGATACACGCATCATTCATTTGACACGTGAATTTAGCAGCATGCTGGGTATGCTGGCCTGTTTGGGCACCTCACTGTTGGTGACTCTGTCCCTTTAGGAGAGTCCAAAGATTTGACAAAGTGTGCTGATAACACATGCACAATACACAGAGATCTTTGTGTGTTTTGTCAGTTTGTTGATTTACGGTACCGTCTTACTCAGTCTAGACATTGTTGTGGTGACCTGGCTATGGTCATGGCCTCCTCTTTGATTCTCACCCTAATGGGTATCTGTGTTTGGTCATTTCCCACTATTTTTGAATCCTGCTAAGGATGCCTGTTGGCCCTATAATTTATTACCTTCCTCTTTTTTCTCCTCCTTTTCAGTTTCCTTCCCTCCACCACCTTTAACTTCTTTTTAACCCTTGATGGGTTTTATTTGCTCGGAGCCAGATGGGAGTCATCCTGCCCCATTGTCAGGTGGTGTGGAGGGGAAGAGTGCATGTTTAGCTATCCAACTGGATGTTGTATTTCGAGCCTTGGCATGTGCTCAGCTTGTCAGGGTATAATTCCCAAATCTGAACCTTAGTGTCCAAAATATGGGTACCAGCATGAATCCTCTAAGCTTAATTACCAGCTTAGATCCTGTAGTGCTGCCACTAATCAGGACTTAGGGTAGAGCCCCTAATAAGCTCTGGTCTCCCCCAACCTTCCCTGGGGACCCCAAGACTCAGATTCCTCGAGTCTCAAAACAAAGGGGAATAAACCATTCCCTTCCCCCTCCCCTCTTCCTCTCAGATTCTTCCCGCCCTGGGTTTACTAGGAGAAGTAGACAGATTCAAGCTCCGTGGATCTAAACAAAGAGATTCCCCTCACCCAGAGGCAATACAGATTCAATCTCCATGAATCTAACACAAAGAGATAAACGCAGAGAGCAAGTTTTCCCTCCCCCCCTGTCTTCTTCCTCCCACCAATTCCCTGGTGAGTGCAGACTCCCTTCCCTGGAGTCTTACCCAAGATAACCAAAAGATCAATTAGATTCTAAAAAAGAGGAAAACTTTAATAAAAGAAGAAAAACATAAAATTGTCTCTGTAATCAAGATGAAATATTACAGGGTCTTTTAGCTTATAGACATCCAGAAAGAAAGCTTTCTCCACAGAAAATACAATTTAAGAACTTCCAGCAAATACACATCTGCAAATAAAGAAAAACAATTTAAAAGACTATAACCGCCTTTTTACTTACTCACTATTCTGAATAGATAAGAGACTGTAGCAGGGAGATTGGCAGAAACCTGGTTGCACCTCTAGTCCTGTCCAGGACCCAGAGAGAACAAAGCCAAACCCCAAAACCACAAACAAAGGCTTCCCTCCCTTGAGAGTTGAAAGTATCTTGTTTCCTGATTGGTCCTCTGGTCAGGTGTTGTTTAACCCTTTCCAGGTGAAAGAGACATTAACCCTTAGCTATCTGTTTATGAAAGAGCTCTCTATAGGCCTGTGTAGCTTGACGAAGGGGCAATATTCCTGTATCCATATAGACTCTCTTTGCTAGATTTGGGGTAGATTACGTTCCCCAAATGGAGTCCAGTGCCTGCAGTTGCAACAGGCCCTTGTAGAGAGGATGTGAGGTGAGCAAGGATCCTGGCTCCATTCTTTCCTCTGCATATCCATATAGGGCAAAATCTAATGCAAAAAATTTTAAGAGTGATCTTTTATGTTAATCTAGTAAAATGTTTTTGTTTAAATTTATGCATTATGATGTACAACACCCTGGGCTTTTTCCAAACAAGACTATTAATTAACTTTTAACTATTATTGATTTTTGTCTTTAGTTCTTTTTAGTGCTCAGCTGGCTGTAATTTACCACTAACTCCAGGACAGTCCTATTTTAGAATCTTGGATCAATTCATAGCAAAGCATCATCTGCTATGTGAAGAACAGGTGCTCAGCTCTTAGACAGCTATTAGTTATATAGCTTGGCAGCAGCTACTGAACCAAAGTTAATATATTTCATCAGAATGTTCAACCTTCAAACACCAAGTAAACCTTTAAAGAATTATTGATCGGCTGTTGTATGTGGGATTGGATAACCTTGCATAAGTGACTGATGTTTTACTTGTTATCTTGTAAGTCTAGGTATGTTACTACTGCTGCTGCATGATGGGGGACTGATTTCTGCAGGTGTTGTATTCCCACAACTTCAGTGGGAAGTTTGAGTGCTCAACATCTTTGAAAAATCAGACTGCGATTCAGAATATTTTACAAGGCAAGATAATCTTCCATGGAAAAAGCCAGGCACTGAGAGAATATTCAGACTCATCAGAGCCTTTAAAACTACACTGGTGATAGCACACTCGAATATAGATAGTGAAATCATAAGTGCTTTGAAGACATTATATGGTGTGGTTAATATTTTCAAAAGCACCTAAATGAAAGTCAATGAGTCTTAAGCTCCTAAGTGCCTACGTCACTTTCAAAAATATTATCCTATATATATTCTCCAATCCTATTAAAAATAATGGCTTTTTTAACAGTGCTTTTAGATCTCTCATTTCTTTGAATCCAAATTGTCATAAACAGATGGTTAAGGGTTAATGCCTCTTTTACCTGTAAAGGGTTAAAAAGTTCACCTAGCCTAGCTAACACCTGACCAGAGGAACCAATGGGGGAACAAGATGTTTCAAAAGGAAGGAGGGAAGTTTAGAAGTCTCCATGCAGGTCCCCACATCTATACCCTAAAGTTCAGAGTGGGGAAGGAACCCTGTCACAAATATGTATTATACTCTGTGGGTCAGATTCTGTACTACTCCCTAACACTGGTTTAAATATAGAATAGTCTAATTGACTTCACTGAAGATATTCTGAAATTACAGGAGTATAACTAAGACCAGGATCTGGTTTTACATGTATAAACCATTCTCTTGTATTGTTCCTTTTCTTATATGGATCATAATGATGATCCCTTTTTAATACATTCAGATCTCTACCCAGACTCCTGGCTCTCTGAAAGTGCTGTCCAAACTTGGACCATTCATAAAATCTTCCAACAAGCAATTTGCTGTGTGTTCAGAACACACTTCCACTCTCTTAACTCCTCTTCTCTTGGCAATCAGTAAGATTTCTGTAATGCTCATATTTCTTCTTGCCTTCTTTGAATGAGTTAGCATCTGCTTTTGCCTTGAAGTTGTTATAGGACTAGTCAAGGAAGTTTTCACTAGTAAGTAATTATTATAAAACAAGGTGGTTTAGGGTGATGGGATGTCTCAGGGGAATGGAAAAGAGATACAAGTACACAACCCTTCATCTCTACCTCACTAGTTTGAATCTATTTCACATTGAAACGACTGAAAGTTATTATCATCTAATAGCTTTTCAATGGTCTCAGTCCAGCTCATAGGTTTTTTCCCCACATTAAAACAAGCAAACAAACAAGACATATTAGCAGATGGTAATATTTGTCAACCATATTAGTCTCAGAGAACACACCAAGAATCGAATGAGTCATGAAGACTGAACAACCATCATCCATATAGGTGATAGCTCTAGGACTATATGAAGGCAGGGCATTATGCCTGTTTACTGGACCAATAGAGGACTTCAGCCTCCAGTTTGGCACCTTCACCACCAATATAGAATCATAGAACTGGAAGTGACCTTGAGAGGTCATCTAGTCCAGTCCCCTGCACTCATGGCAGAACTAAGTATTATCTATACCATTCCTGATGTTCCTTGTCTAGCTTGCTCTTAAAAATCTCTGATGGTGATTACACAACCTCCCTCATCAATTTATTACAGTTCTTTATATATTCCCTTTGGTTTTATTTTTGCTATCCCAAGTAAACAAAACACTGGCTACTCCACAGGAGGGAGAGAACCAAGTTTTAGCCACTGAGATTTGAATGGAGATTTCTGGAGAAATGTTCAGTCCCCATAAGCATGGCATTTTTCAGTATTTTGTGCTTTTATTGTAGCTTTCATACTGTTAGAAAACAGCAAGTGTAGGCAGGTGCTGTGCACATTTCTCTACATTGCTCCATAAATGCTGTAACCCTACTTTTTAACTTTCTTTAATGAAACTGAATGAAATATATGGTAGTTTTGTGAGCATCTGGGATTTAATTGAAGCCATCTGATTATGTTCACTGTGACCTAAGCTGGTTGCATCCCATTCTCATAGATGTGAAAGTCCTGATGCCATATAGTTCACATCCATCACTATGATTTATAGTTGATTAGTAGTCACAACCATTCAGACAGATTGACATTCTTCATTCATTAAATTATAGAAGAATTCATCCTCATTTTGCATTTTGTCTTATTCTTTTCTTTCAGTTAGGGCACGAACCTTAACTGGAAAGGTCTTTTGCTTCATTTTCTAGTCTGTTTCCTGATCCATTACTGCCGGATCTTCCACAACAGATCCATAATTTTTATTATCACATTCTGTATCAATGACAGTAAAATATTCATGTTGCAATTAGCACTGGGCCAAAGTATGTTCTTGCATAGCACACTGGTAGTGGTTATTTTGCCAGCTGTCCCTGTGACAATGAATATAAATTCATAGACCAAGTTTTGATCTGGTGCATTTGAAGGGCACAGAATCTCCATCACACAGCTTGCTGTTACATTGATTGCACTTTCTCATTTGATGGATATACGTGAATTATTAGCCCATCATGAGGAGAAGTGATGAACATTGTTGAAGGCATATACCATAGAACATCATCAATTTGCACATCATTAATCTATGCACTTTCTAACTTGCACACATGAAAATGATCTCTTCACAGTTCTCAAGAAACATTTTCTATCAGACTCATTTTGCTAAGATTTCATTATTTTTGCATAATAAACTACAAAATTTTTCCTATGGCCTTGTGAAGTATTATCAATAGTGAAAACTAAATTATAATTGGCATTACTCTTAGTGTTTTGCTTTTAATTATTATTCCTGTGTTGCTTCACTTACTTGCTAATACACAATATTCAGTCATTCCTAAAGCTTCTGTGTCATTAGTGAGAATCATTAAGGCTTTCCTCTAAATTGATCAAAAGAATTAAAGACTTATGTGTGCCTTCCTCTTTCACACAAATATACCCAGCTATTTTAAAGAACTTTTATGGTACTTTTAACAATAGCTATCCAGCAATTTATGCACACTGTTACATGTAACAAGTTAATAGGATTACAGTTGAATAGGGGTATGAAAAATTATCAAGATTGAATGAGGACAGTTGTGACTCTCCAATTAGAATTTGATGCAAATGAATTTTAAGGTTCACAAAGTCTGAATCATTCTTCCATGATTTCTGGCACTGAATATCATAGAATCATAGAATCATAGAATCAAAAGGTTGGAAGGGACCTCATGAGGTCATCTAGTCCAACCCCCTGCTAAAGGCAGGACCATTTTCCCTAAATAATCCCAGCCAGGGTGCGGTCTAGCCGGACTTTAAATAGCTCTAAAGATGGAGATTCTACCACCTCCCTAGGTAACCCATTCCAATACTTCACCACTCTCCTAGTCAGAAAGTTTTTTCTAATATCCAGCCTCGACTTCCGCAACTGCAACTTCAAACCATTGCTCCTTGTTCTGTCCTCCGTCACCACTGAGAACAGCCTAGCTCCCTCCTCCTTGGAGCATCCCTTCAAGTAGTTGAAGGTTGCTATCAAATCCCCCCTTAGTCTTCTCTTCTGCAGGCTAAATAAGCCCAGTTCCTTCAGTCTCTCTTCATAAGTCATGTGCTCTAGTCCTCTAATCATTTTTGTTGCCCTCCGCTGGACTCTCTCCAATTGTTCCACGTCCTTTTTGTAGTGTGGCGCCCAAAACTGGACACAATATTCCAGATGCGGCCTCACCAGTGCCGAATAGAGGGGAATAATCACATCCCTCGATCTGCTGGCAACACTCCTACTAATACAGCCCAGTATGCTATTAGCCTTTTTGGCTACAAGAGCACACTGTAGGCTCATGTTCAACTTTCCATCTACTGTAACCCCAAGATCCTTTTCTTCAGCACTGCTACTTAGCCAAACAGTCCCCAGCCTGTAGCAGTGCATGGGGTTTTTCTGTCCTAAGTGCAGGACTTTGCACTTGTCCTTGTTGAACTTCATGAGGTTTCTTGTGGCCCACTTCTCCAATTTGTCTAAGTCTCCCTGAATCCTATCCCTGCCCTCCAGCGTGTCCACCACTCCCCCCAACTTGGTGTCATCTGCAAATTTACTTAATGTGCAATCTATCCCATCATCAAGATCATTAATGAAGACATTGAATAGAACGGGCCCTAAGACAGACCCCTGGGGCACACCACTTGTTACTGGTTGCCAACTAGAGAGTGTGCCATTGATACCTACCCGCTGAGCCCGTTGATTCAACCAGTTTTCTATCCACTTCACAGTCCATTCCTCCAACCCATACTTCCTTAGTTTGCTGATGAGAATGCTGTGGGAAACCGTGTCAAAAGCCTTACTAAAGTCAAGGTATACAACATCAACAGCTTTGCCCCCATCCACAAGTCCAGTCATCTCATCATAGAAAGCAATCAGGTTGGTCAGGCATGATTTACCCTTGGTGAATCCATGCTGACTGCTTCTGATCACCTTGTTTTCCTCTAAGTGTTTCAGGATGGATTCCTTCAGCACCTGCTCCATGATTTCTCCAGGGATTGAGGTGAGACTGATTGGTCTGTAGTTCCCTGGATCTTCCTTTTTCCCTTTCTTAAAGATAGGTACTATATTTGCTTTCTTCCAGTCCTCTGGGACCTCTCCTGTTCGCCATGAATTTTCAAAGATAATGGTCAACGGCTCTGCAATCACATCAGCTAACTCCCTCAGCACCCTCGGATGCAGTTCGTCCGGTCCCATAGACTTGTGCACGTCTAACGTCTTTAAGTAGTCCCTAACCTGACCCTCTATCACAGTGGGCTGCTGTCCTCCTCTCCTCTCTGCGTTCCCCAGTGTAGTAGTCTGGGAGTTGATCCTGCCCGTAAAGACTGAAGTGAAGAAGGAATTGAGTACTTCAGCCTTTTCCATATCTTCCACCACTAGGATACCTGCCTCATTGAGTAAGGGACCTACACCATCCCTAGTCCTCTTCTTGTTGCTTACATACTTGTAAAACCCCTTCCTATTATCCTTCACATCCCTTGCTAGTTTCAACTCAAATTGCCCTTTGGCCTTTCTGATTCTATCCCTGCAGGCCCGAGCAATAATCTTATATGCCTCCCCAGTCATCTGTCCAAGCTTCCATTTTTTGTAAGCTTCCTTCTTTTGCTTCAGCTCACCACTGAGTTCCCTGTTAAGCCATGCTGGGCACTTTCTACGCTTGCTGTTCTTTCTGCACATCGGTATGGTATTTTCCTGTGCTCTGAGCATGGTTTCTTTAAAAAACTGCCAGCTCTCCTGGACACCCATCCCCTTCAGTTCAGCTTCCCAGGGAATCCTGCCCATCATTTCTCTAAGGGAGCTGAAATCCGCTTTTCTGAAATCCAGGGTTTGCGTTCTGCTTCTCTCCTTCCTTCCTTTGACCAGGGTTCTGAACTCTACCATGTCATGATCACTGCTGCCCAGGTTGCCGTTCACCCTTACTTCCCCGATCAACTCTTCTCTGTTTGTGAGCAGGAGGTCGAGAGGCGCAAGGCCCCTCGTTGTTTCCCCCAGCATTTGTACCAGGAAGTTGTCCTCAGCGATCTCCAAAAACTTCCTGGATTGCCTGTGCACTGCTGTATTTCTCTCCCAGCAGATATCAGGATAATTGAAATCTCCCATGAGAACCAGGGCCTGTGATCTACAGACTTCTGCTAGTTGTCTGTAAAAAGCCTCATCCACCTCTTCTTTCTGGTCTGGTGGTCTGTAGCAGACACCCACCATAACATCCCCCTTGTGACATTCCCCTCTAAATTTAACCCAAAGACTTTCAACTGGCTCATTTCCAGTTTCGTAGTGGAGCTCTGAGCATTCATACAGCTCTTTTACATACAGCGCTACTCCTCCCCCTCTTCGCCCCTGCCTATCCTTCCTGAACAGCTTATACCCATCCATGGCAGTGCTCCAGGTATGCGAGCTATCCCACCATGTCTCAGTTATGCCAATAACATCGTAATTCCCTGTCTGTGCCAGTACTACTAATTCTTCCTTCTTGTTTCCCAGGCTCCTCGCATTTGTGTACAGGCACTTTAAAAATTCAGCCAACTGCCCTACTTTCTTCTGCTGCTTATTTCCCCTGTTGCATCCTCCTCCTTGAATTGTCTCCTGGTGTTCTCTTTTCCTACACACCTCAGATATAAGGGCTTCATTAGGACACTTAAGGCAATGATTTGATTCCCCCACCTTCCAGTTCCAATTACTTTCTCCTTTCTCCCTGCCATTACAAACCCCGCATTCTCCAAGTTCCATCCCTTCCTCCAGGTTTCCCTCTTTGAGACTTACCTTTGGGCTTTGGTCACCCTCCCCCATCGAACCTAGTTTAAAGCCCTCCTCACTAGGTTAGCAAGTCGACGTCCAAAAATGCTCTTCCCCTTCCTTGACAGGTGGAGTCCATCTCCGCCCAGCAGTCCTCCTTCCTGGAACAGTAGTCCGTGGTCGAGGAAGCCAAAGCCCTCCTGACGACACCATCTCCGCAACCAGGCATTCACCTCTAGGATGCATCTGTCTCTGCCTAGGCCCCTACCCTTGACCGGAAGAATCGAGGAGAACACCACCTGAGCACCGAACTCCTTCACCCGTGCTCCCAGAGCCCTGTAGTCACCTTTGATCTGCTGAGGATCACCTCTCGCAGTATCATTGGTTCCCACATGGATGAGTAGCATGGGGTAGTAGTCAGTGGGACGGACGATTCTCGACAATCCCTCCGTAACGTCTCGGATACGGGCCCCCGTCAGGCAGCATACCTCCCGAGAAGCCCTGATGGTGGTGAAACCCAATAGGGCTGATGGTGGTGAAACCCATTCATGCAAAATTTCCATCTGAAGTCTGCATATTTGATTATGTTTAAATAAACCGATTCAGAAAGCTTCAAATAAGCATCCAACTACTGGGATTTTACCTCAATCTAATTTAGGCCCTGATACAGAAAAGAGTTTAGCACTTCTTTGTTGTTGCTCAGTGCTATCAAATTCCATTGTCATCAGTGGGAGCTGAAGTTGCTCAGCTCTGTAACTATATCTCTCAAATAGATACCAGATACCTAACTGCTAGTTCCCAGATGAACAACCTGTAATTCAGCCATATCAGCAACCACTTTCACTTGGTCCAATCTCTAATTCTAGCATGTCATCAGGCAACAAGAATAGAGAAATTGATTTCACCTGACAGATCATAGCTATATAGGACATGAAGGGACCTTGATAGGTTAGTCCAGGACTAAATATTATCTAGACCATTCCTGACAGGTGTTTGTCTAACCCAGGGATCGGCAACCTTTGGCACGTGGCCCACCAGAGTAAGCCCCCTAGTGGTCCTGGCCGGTTTGTTTACCTGCTGCATCTGCAGGTTCAGTGGATTGGAGCAGTTCACCACTCCAAGCCATTGGGGGCTGTGGGAAGCGACGCCAGCCGAGGGATGTGCTTGCCGCCGCTTCCCACAGCCCCCAATGGCTTGGAGTGGTGAATTGCGGCCAGTGGGAACCCCAATCAGCTGAATCTACAGATGCAGCAGGTAATCAAACTGTCCCAGACCACTAGGGGGCTTACCTTGGTGGGCCGCAGAACAAAGGTTGCCGATCCCTGGTCTAACCTGTTCTTAAATATCTCCAATGATGGAGATTCCACAACCTCACTAGATAATTTGTTCCAGTGCTTAACTACCCTTACAGTTAGCCATAGACATTAGGAAATACTTCCTATGTCTACACTACCACATATGTTGACAAAACTTATGTTGCTCGGGGTGTGAATATTCCACCCTGCTGAGTGACATATGTTACACGCAGTGTAAGCACTAGTGTGCACAATGCTATATCAGCAGGCGAGTTTCTCCTGCTGACACAGCTTATGCCGCTGGCACGGATGTATTTTTTACCCCAATGGCAGAGCTATTACCTGTTGGCATAGAACATCTTCATCATATGCACTGCAGAGCACCACTGCAGCACTATAAGTGTAGATAGGCCCTAATCTAAATCTTCCTTCCTGCAATTTAAGCCCATTACTTCTTGTCCTGTCGTCCATAGTTAAGTAGAAGAATTTATCACCCTCCTTTTTATAACAACTTTTTACATACTTGAAGATTGTTATTATGTCCCCCCCTCAGTCTTTTCTTTTCCAGACTAAACAACTTTTTCAATCTCACTGGTCATGTTTTATAGATCTTTAATCATTTTTGGAGAAAGTCCAGAGGAAACCACAATTTGTCTACATCTTTCCCAAAATGTAATGCCCACAACTGGACACAGTAGTCCTGTGGAGGTCTTATCAGTGCTGAGTAGAGTGGAAGAATTACTTCTCATGTCTTGCTTACAACACTCCTGCTAATATTTCCCAAAATGAATTTTCCTTTTTTTGCAACAATGTTACACTATTGATTCATATTTAGTGTAGGATCCACTGTAACCCTCAGGTCCTTTTCTGCAGTACTCTTTTGGAGGCAGTCGTTTCCCATTTTGTATTTGTGCAATTGATTATTCCTTCCCAAGCATAGTACTTTGCATTTGTTCTCAGTGAATTTCATCCTATTTATTTTAGACCATTTCTCCAGTTTGCCAAGATCATTTTAAATTCTAAATACTCCTCCAAAGTGTTTGCAACTCCTCCCAGCTTGATATCATCTAAAATCTAGTTTGATTTCAAGATTATTTGAGACAGTAACAAAAACCTTGCTAGAGTTGAGATATATCATATCCACTACTTCCCGCCAATCCACAAGGCTTGTTAACCTGTCAAAAAATAATATTAGGTTGGTTTGACGTGATTTGATCTTGGCAGATGAATTATGACAGTTATGTATCAATTTATAATCTTCTAGTGCTTATAAACTGATTGTTTCATTGTTTGCTCCATTATTTTTCTGGATACCAAAGTTAAAACAACTGGTCTATAATCCTTTTGGCTGTTCTTATTCCCCATTTTACAGATTGGCATATATTTGCCCTTTTCCAGTCCTCTAGAATCTCTCCTGTCCTCCCCAAGTTCTCAAAGGTAGTCGCTAATGGCTCAGAGATCTCCTCAGCCAGTTCTGGAAGTATTCTAGGATGTATTTCATCAGGTTCTGCTGTCTTTAAGACATCAAACTTCTTTAAGTAATTCTTCACTTGTTCTTTCTCTATTTTAGCCTCAGATCCTGTCCCATTATGCTGATGTTCACTATGTCATGAGTCCAATTACTGCTAACTTTGTTGGTGAAAATTGAAACACAAAAGGCATTTAACACTTCAACCATTGCTGCATTTTCTGTTATTGCTTTTCCCTCCTCATTGAATAATGGACCTTTCCTGTTCTTGGTCTTCCTCTTGCTTCTAATACATTTGTAAAATGTTTTCTTACTACACTTTATGTACCTAGCTAATTTAATCTCATTCTTTGCCTTGGCCTTTCTAATATTGTCCCTACATGTTTGTGTTCTTTTCTTTTTTACAAATATTAATCCTTCGCATTTTGACCTAGTTTTCACTTTTTGCATGACTCTTTTTTGAGTTTCAAGTTGTTGAACATACTTTGGTTAAGCCAGGGCAGTCTCTGACCATACTTCTTATCTTCCCTATTCATTGGGATAGTTTTCTCTTGTGCCCTTAATAAAGTCTCTTTAAAAACTGCCAACTCCCTTAAACTTTTTTTTTTCCTTACAGTTGCTTCCCATGGGATACTGCCTACCCATTCCCTGAGTTTGCTAGTCTGCCTTTTTGATGATCCATAATAAGATTATTTTTGTTTATGGATTTGTCTTTGTAATAGAAACATGACTATAAACTGCCTGTCATTCATCTGCAGATGTGTACATACAAGGAGCAATGAACAGCAACATCAGGAAAATTTCTCTCTCTAGCTTTCTAGGGGTGTGTATTTGTGTGTTAAAGCTAAATTTTCATGAAACACTTCATAAGAAGCTTCTGTGCAAACAAAACTTTTAATAAGTGAAATGATCTATTCCTATCCCAGACGCTTTTAACAACTGCTCTTGTTGTCCACAGAAGAGGCAGTCAAATGAATTTTCACACCCTGGATTGCAGGAAAATGGCTTTACGGCTGCTCAATCCCAGCAGCTGATGCCTGAGTTACAGTGATATTCCGAAAGAATGGATGGAATACAAACAGCAACCACTTTTTTTCTCTCTCTCCGTGTTTGTTCAACTAATAGGGAAGCACCAGGTGGGTATTATGTTAAACAGTAGGCTACCCAGAGAGATTGATGTCTGGCAACAGTTGGGTTCATTTACTATGCCACTTTCTGGAAGTCTCACAGAATGTACACCTGCACCCAGTAATTTACTGGCCATTCCAGGTTCTCTTATCACATTTCACTATTTAATATTAAACATATCTGTTTTCACTGGAGACCGAAGTATCCTTGTTCAGATTTGCATATGGATTTTCTGATTACCATTTGATGTAAGGCCAGAAGCAAGAATTATGACCAAATAGAATCGATCTGTTCTCTGAATGACCATTGTGGACTTGCCTCTTGTGAGTCTTTTATGTATAATAAGCAACTTTTATAATATAGACCAGATTAGACAAGTGAGGTAGCCAGTACATTGCAATGATATGGTAAGGATGCTGCATTCTATAAAAGGTTAATAGGTCCCTGCCAGTCACATCAAGTATAAGAGGAAGGAGAAGTTGGATGAAGGGGAAACTAAGAGATGGAAGGGTGTATCCTCTGTACTCCTGGTGGGCTAAAACAAAGAGAGTCTATAGGAATTACCCATCAAAGCGTATGTGCAAAAATCAGCCTTGATGTAAAAGGGTGCAACTCCTAGACACTGACCTCTTTGTCAGCCAACATCTCACTTGTGTTTAAAGTACATACTGTCATCATCATCAGTGAATATGACTTTCGCATTATATGATGATTTAAATAGTTTAAATATATCAATTTCATTTCATATAAATTTCAAAAAAAAATTGTTTGCCTTCTTATAGCAGTTGCCATCCAAGTGTCTCAAAGCAATTTATAAACCTCAGACATGCCTGTGAGGTAAGAAAGTATTATTTTATCCAGGCTGCAGATCAATACAATAAAGCAAAGAACCATTTCAGTTATTTGTCCACAGTGGGTCAGTAATGGACTCAAGAGTAGAACCTCATCAAAATTCCATTTCTGTGATGTTCACTTTTTATTAGGTTAAACTATTTAAATCCATACATGAAATAAACTCAAATCCACTGTAGAAGCTGGTTTATACATTTAACAAATGTTGCTGTAAGAGTGAGTTTCAAGTATTTATTCACTGGTCAGATCCATAAAACAACATCTGGAAATAAAAATAATTTTCTAGATCAGTTTCTGGATCCCCAAGAGTTGACTATATACGTAATCAGATATTAAGTAAGGAGTTGATCCAAAGACCATTTAAATCAATGAAATGTTTCAATTGACTTCAGTAGGTTTTGGATCAGGCCCTGAAAAGCATAGCTAACTTAGCAGCCATTTAATCAGAAAAGTACTATATCAAAATTAGAGTACTTCCTCAGGGATTATACACATGCACTGTAGTCATCAAAATATCATGTGCACTCCTGCATTGTTTTGTTTTCAGCAGGGATAATGAGTTGGACAATATTACAGTCATAGAAAGAATTTTCTTTTTCCATCTCCTCATAGTATCATTTAACATATTCTGCGTTTGTATTTCAAGATTGTTTTAAATTTCTTCCATTTAAAAATTGCGGAAAGAGAAATGGAGGTATATGGGAGAAAGAGAATTTACCTATTGTAGGTCTTTATGCATGGATGTGAGTGTGGTATCGCCCATTGTACTATGTTATGCCATTTTGGAGACAGCAATATAAAGCTGATCTTTCTTGGGTGATTATTGGGAAACAGGACATGTTGGTAATTGAGCTTGTATGACTGTAAGGGAATCTGAGTTTAAGGAAGATGGCAAAGTTCTGATGTCTTTAACAATTTTGTCTGAACTAAGGTGAAGCAAAAAAACAAAAACAAAAAACTCTCAAACACTTTCAAGATTTGTCTGTAACGGTATGTATATTTTCTGAATTAGGCACAGGCTGTGTATATTTAGTAATCCTGTTCTAAAGTATATGTCTATAAATGGTCTCCATCGTATCTATGATATTAATAAATTTCTGGCTCTTCTGTATATGTATATGCAGTGTTGGCATAGCTGTGTTTGTCCCAGGATATTAGAAAGACAAGATGGGTTAGGTAATATCCTTGATTGGACAAACTTTTATTGGACTGAACAGAGACACTATATCTATGGCTTATTACAACAATCTGTAACCCACTTCCCCTCCACCGTCTCTTTTTTTTTTTTTGTCCCATGCCTAAAGAGATGTTAACGGGCCACTCAACCTTGAATGATCTGTTAGAATATGAGCTAACTACTTATGCTAAACAATCTGTTCCACCTTGTATTTAATTGCGAGGGTTGGAGTACCTGTCCCAGATCCAAAGAAGAACTCTGTATAGCTAGAAAGTATGTCTCTCTCACCAAGAGAAGTTGGTCCAATGAAAGATATCACTTCATCCACATTATGGCTATTATGTAGTTTTCTTCATACATAGATTTCAAAGCCTTTCAGAAAGGAAGG
Source organism: Chelonoidis abingdonii (assembly GCF_003597395.2). Classification (NCBI taxonomy): domain Eukaryota; kingdom Metazoa; phylum Chordata; order Testudines; family Testudinidae; genus Chelonoidis; species Chelonoidis abingdonii. The sequence continues at coordinate 117,704,353 of NC_133772.1, read as the reverse complement.
GAAACAACACTATCTCCATTTACAGATGAGAAAGTTGAAGAACAGAGAGGTAAAATGACATAAGTAGATGTTCCACAGAGAATCATTTACTTTTCTTAGGTCCACAAAGAGTGTGACAGATAAAAAATACTGGCTGGTGAATATCTGAAGGTTTGCCTACACAGTCAAAAATGTGAAGGGCTTTTCCAAATTATCAGAATATCCTGCATCCACAAAATGGGACTGGAAGATGCTTTATCATAAGAGTTTTTGGTATTTTGTCATTCTGGTCATGCCAGAAATATCATCAGCAAAACCCTTATCCCTGTATTTTGGCAGTTGAAATGAAGTACAGAGGTAGAGAAAATGAGTTTCTTTCTTTCTTTCTCTCTTTCTAAGACAAACACTTTCAAACTTCATAGGTCAATTAGTATTTTAACTGGATCAGTTCACCCATTCCTAATAAGCACAATATGATTCTGGTCAATGTAATGTAAGACATCTTTGACTGGAATGTGTGTCTATAATTCCTATATGGTTTAAGTTTCAGAAACTGATCTTTGAAGTTGGAGGGCAATTATAGAAAATCAACCTTTATTAAACAGCATCTGTTTAGAAAAGGACTCAAGTGGGTGAAAAATAAAGTTCATCTTTATTTTGTTTGGAGGAGGCATAGGTTTGAGTGGTTACTTTGTAAAGAAAAGTCTTTGGAAAGCTGGCCTCAATTTTTTCTGTATTCAACATCAATATTTAGGTGCTGAGGGAAAATATTTTGTGGGGAAAAATTATTTGACCCAATGTTAAGTGATATGTCACCCATTCATTGCCTTTCATAGAACAAAAAAATTCTGAAAAGAGCCCCTTTGTATCATGAAGGACTGTTCTATAAAGATTTCCTGAGGGAATATTTTCTCAAGTGCTTTATAAATATTGATTTCAACGGTGAATTTTGCAGGTTTTTCTTAATTCCCTGTTCCCCTCAGTTTCTTTTACAAGACAATCCTTATTCTGAATAATTGAACATTCAATTAAACCTCCTTAGCTGCCTTTCCACTCAGCTGATTCAGGTTGACATAATGGTTAGGAATGGCATGAGGGGAGCTTGCGTTGATACCACCTGTGCACATTCGTTCATACAGACTATTCCTCTGACACCCTTCACTCTCAGTGGCCTTTAAACAATTTAATCCTGAGATTACAAAAGGAAAAAAAATACTTACCTTAGATCATATAATGTAGGCAAATATCTGAGTGAGGTGCAAAATAGTTCATGGTTTAATAAAACTCTAACATTGTGATCCTGGTAACACAGATGTACACGCTTAGCTTTCAGAAAATCAGATATTGTTCTTGTTGATGTTGTGACAAGTAATTTCAACAACAATACACATTTGGCCGATTCAAGAATGTAGTACGCCTCATCCTTTGAATTGTGCGTGGTTTGCACTATGCTAAGAATGACAACAATTACAGAACTCATATGCATCTGCCAAGTGAACAGATGGCCTTGTAGATAGAGAACAATGGGAAAGAAAGAAAGAAAGAAAAAAAGAAAAGACAAGCTAAAATAAAACCTCAGATCACAAAGATAGCTAAACTAAAAACAGATACACAGGGGCAGGGAAAAATTATTTACAATCATTTACAGTGTCAGGAAAAATGGAAATTGCACCTTTGACATTTTCAGAGGAGCACAAAATCATTGGATTGAGATATTTTGGGTTCATGATCCACCACTTCTAATTCCAGCACATTTGGTGTGTATAGGCCATTGTTATATCTACAAAAGTAATGCTCCTAATTCTGATCCTGATAATACTGACATGTAAGGACTTCATTAGGAACAGATTGTAAAGCAACTCTTAGTATTGTTGAAAAAAGTAAGGCAGACAGATCTGGAGAATGAAGAGGTCTGTTTATCCACTGAATGTGTGTTGCGTGGGTAGCAGAAGTACAAGCTTCTCTCACACAGCACCATCAATGGGCCTCAGCCTTGTTTTTGGAGACTGCTTTTATCATGAACTGGGAGTTCTGTCTCTGTGACTTGTTCAGCTCCAGCTATGCAGAGCATGCCAGTTAATTTAGTGACAAACACAGAGGAGGTATTTATGACATGGACAAGTTTCCAGCAGGAACATGTCCAAGAATGCTAAAGAAATTTCACAGGCCACCAAAATTACCTGGTTTAATAATATTGGTTACTGCAGGTCCAAGATTGATTTAGACCAGTGGAAGGTTTGAACTGATGCACTCTAACCATCTCATCTCCCCAACTCAGGCAGTGTGTTTTTGAGTACCCCAGTGACCAATGGTAGGAAGTATGATTTCACCAGCATATTGATCAATGTCAAGAGCAGATTATGAACTATAAGCCCTAATGATTATCAGTATCACTACAATTACCATAGTTCCTAGGAGCACTAGTCATGGACTAGGAACCAGTTGTGATATGTACCTTACAAACACAAAACAAAGACAGTTCCTGCCCACAAAGAGTTTATGATGTAAGTATAAGACGAGGCAGATGGATACAGACAGACAGACAGGGGAGTACAAGGAAACCATGACACAATGTTGGTCAATATGATAGACTTACTTAGGCTTCGAATTTCCTGCATCTAGTGGCACATGAGGCAACCCATTTTTCACACTGCTTTCTGTCTAGAGCAAGAAGTTTGACTCCATCGTAAGTTGTCTCCATGATGACAGTATCCCTTTTGATCGTCCTGTGACACGTCATTCTTCATCCTCCAGTCCTTGTCTTCCCTTCAGGTGAAATTCTGTCTAAGACATACTTTGTGTTTATGCCACTGTAGTCTGATGACATTGCTAAACTATCATAGTCACCTCAATCTCACTATTTAGTCTACAGTCTGCTGACCCACCCATGTGACATAGCTTTCCACATTGGTTACATGATCTCTCTAATGAATTCCCAAAATTCTTTTTAAACAAAGTTGGTGGAATGCATTCATCTTCATTTTGTGTACTTCAACCATCTAACACATTTCTGAGGCATGCAATAGTGTTGTGCAATCTGATTTTGGTATGTGGATGTATCTTCTTATTCTTTCACATGTTTGTTTGACAAACACGAAAATGGTCCACTGGTTTTACCAGTTCTAGCCTTCACCTGTTTAGTGATCTGGCCATTAGAAGATTTTGTAATTCCATTATAGTCTCTGAGTAATCTGCTCTTTGGTACTCTTCTCCACCAATCACACATCTACCAGCATTGACAGAAGTCTCCTATCTCCAAGTTCCAAGGGGGGTAACGAGATAGCTTTGTGCATGTTTATGGGGAGCTCATCCCAAGAGTGAGGGACAGCATGGGAAAGCCTGAAGGTGATGCTTGGAAAATTTAACAAGTGCTTAATGGAGGCTGGCATCTAGTAATAATGAATTGCAATAATCCAGCCTACAGGTCACAAAGGCGTTGGTCATCATAGAAAGTCACCATTTAATAGTAGCAGCACTGAGAAGTCTTAAAGAACTCCAAGGCATCAGGCTGATATGATAATCTGGCCTGGGAGCAAATTTCCTTAATAGAGAGTGACATAAAATTCTTTAAAGCCAGGTTGGGAGTGTGATCAACCTTACAGGAAGAGGTGCAAGAAGCACATATTTGCTCCTTTCATCACCAGGTAAATAACTACTACATAATGCCTTCTCCCTAGAATGCATCAGAACATTGACATTTGGTCACTTCAGCTCTGTAAACCTATTTCTCCTCACATCACCCTTCCAACCTATACACAGAGGAGAAAGAGCATGAACTTGTCCTCAGTACTGGAAAAGTTTTCCACATTTCTGTGCGGCAAAGCACAACTGGTAAAAAGAATTCTTTGCACAGTAGCATCCTAGTCAAGCATGTGTGTGTCCTGAATATTTTCTTTTTATACAAACCTTACAATCAACAAAGTTAACGACACACCACTGTTATTTTTAATCTGAAACCTCTGGCAAGGTAGTTGAGTTACTGTGTATGATTAATCATGGAAATGTGGAAATATTAACGTATTAATGTGGGAAAAAATGACTACAGACTAGAGGTCTTTCCAGATTTTCTTTGGCTTCATACTATGTTTCTTTTAGTTACATTAAAAAAAGAACAAACAGGCTGAACTCATTCTTAGGAGAGGCAAGTAAAATAATGTATATTAAATAATTGGAGACTGTGAACGCAGCAGGGCATATTCTGATCTCACTTACTCCAATGTGACTCTACAGTAACTTCATTTATTTCAAAGTTGGTACTCCTAGTTTACATTGGTATTAGTCAAAGTAAAATCTGGCCCACTGATTTTTAAAGATCAATCAAACAAAACAGGCTATCCTGGTTCAATTTGACCCACAGATTTTTTTCCATCTCACACATACATATTGGCTATATCTGCAGCTGCTATAAATCAACATTGCCCCACTGAAGTCACAATGGAGCTATGCCAATTAATATCAAGTGAGGATCTGGTCCACTAACTTCAGCAGGAGTTGCATATGCATATATGTGGCAGAATTTGGTTCACTGTATGATGATCTCTCTACCTTTCCATATACACTGTATGTCATCTCTTTCTATGTCTCTTCTAACTTCCAAATATATATTATACTCTAAGTATTTATTCTTTTATCTGATTGTTTGGACAGATGTCAATATCCTAAGAGTTAAAAGCCACTAATTTTGTTGCAAGAAGGATTGGGATTTGGTATCTGAAAATCCATCCATGTGAAGATACACTTACTGATAAACTAGCTTCCCTGATGAGGTCTTGAGAATATCTCTTTATTTTCTTTAAGAAAAATCTATCTAGCTTTAAAGGTCAAATGTTAAATGACTGCTGGCGTTGATTTATGGCTAATAGTCACTTAATTTCTGTTATGGGAACTCTGAGGACAGGCTTGGTCTCCAGGCTGTGATAAAATGTGGTTTAAGTATACCATTTATTACTTGTCCCTTTATGATTAATTGATCATTTGAAATGCTGATTATTTAATCATCCAAAATATTAATCAGTAGCCAGTTAGACAATAGCCGTAAATTGCTTTAATACCCATGTCCAGGTGGCCGCTGGAAGAAAAAAATTCCTCCAATTTAAGGGCTGACTTAGATTTTGCTGTCAAATATGCACTAAGAACATTATCACCTCACCACTTACTGCTGAAAGCTTAGCACAGCTCAAGCATTTGACCAAAAGTAAGTCTCTGAAACTTTTAAATTAGGACTTTTACTCAGCAAATGTCTTAGATATTTTAATTTCCAAGATAAGTTACTGTGCACCATGCAGTCCATGTTCTGTCTGACTATCACAGGAGCTTCTGTTTGGGTTGGCCACATAAAAATGTACAAAGTCACAGTAGATCAGGACATCAGTGAAGTATGTGACAGTTCAAACTGCTACTGTAGTGGCAACCAAATTCTCTCTTATGATGTAAGGAATTGCATGTTGTCACAATTAAGTATGTACTTCCATCCAATGAGATTGAATACCATTTTTGGCATCCTTCTCAATAATTCAAGTTACCCTTTTATATTGTTCTATTAATATATGGTGGGCCAAATTCCACTTTTGGTGTAGATCTAGTGTAACTGAGAACACAGTTTGACCTATGGAGTCTCTACCTGAAGAAGTAGCATGGTTTAGAGTTCAAAACAAGAAGCTGGGACTCATCATACTTGGGTCAAAGTCCCATATCTACCACTCATTTACCATGAGGCCTCTGTTGTGATAATTGGGCCTACAAATTTACTTTAAATTGTAAGCTCAACTATAAAAATAAATAAATAAAGTGAATGAAAGTTCCTAAATTGTGCCAATGACATGTTATATACAATTGTTTAAGAAAAGATGTAAGAAGGAAACAGAAAACTGAATTAATTTAAATAGAAAGGCTTTTATTGATACAACTCATGGACTGTGTTAAGATTATGACTGCTAAACGAGAGGAGTAGAGGACCGGAAATCAACTAACCAGAATTGATCAACTAACCTAATGGTTTCAGAAATGCAGCCTATAGGTGGACAAAATAACTATTTCACCCAAAATTTCCTTTTGAGCTTCTTAAATAGGAAAGACATTAGGACAAATAAGCAGAGGAAAGCGGCTTCAGAGCTGCCTACAAGAATACTGACTGACTTAAAGATAAGACAAGGGGAAGTTGTCATAAGTAGATAGGTAAGGTAAGGGTTAATTTTCTTTTCCTGTAAAGGGGGAACAAAGCGAACCAAACACCTGACCAGAGGACCAATCAGAGAACTGGATTGTTTAAAGTCAGGGGCGGGAATTTGTATACTCGGGGTCTTTTTTGTTTCCTCAGCTATGGTAAACAAGTTTTCTTCTAACTCCATCTTATCTTAAAGTTTCTCCTAAACATCTGTGAGTACAAAGGAAAGCAAAGTAATTTGGCTATGATGAGCTTTGTGTTGTATTTACATGTATGTTGATTTGCTGGACTGGTTTAATCGGGCTATCTTTTAAATCAGACTGTTTATTCTTATTTTCATATAAGCAAGAGCCTGTATAGAGTTTCTTAATGCAAGATTATTGTTTTGTATTTTCTTTCTTTTTATATAAAGTTCTTTTGAAAACTGGTGGGAGTTTCTTTTCCTAGTGAGGCAAAGGGAAGGGAAAAGCCAGGCTGTGGGCTATTTTCCTATTGTTTCCAGGGAAAGAGCAGGCTACGGGGAAAGAGAAAAAGAATCATCTCTGTTCTCTTGTGTTTGAAGTTTTTCTCTAGTTACTGCTACGAGACCAGGGAGGGGGAATCTCCTTGTGTGCTAGCTGTGATTAGCTGTGAATGCATAGCCTCGGGGACGCTAGATTGCCTCTCCGGTTGTATTCAAAGAGTGAAGTCTAGTCTCGCACCGGCTAACCCAGGGAAGGGGGGGAAGCTGGGAGAGAAGAGAGGGAGACCCAGGGCTCTGGGTCTTGGGGGTCCCCCAGGGGAAGTTTGGGGTGACTCGGGGGGGTACTAGGAACCCCAATAGTCCTAGTTGGTGGCAGCGAGAAAATATCCAAACAGGTAGTGAGCTTGGGGGAGTTTCAGGTAAGCACCCAGGTCTTGGACGCTAAAGTCCAGATCTGGGACAGGAGGCTTTACCACAGAAGTAGTGAGCTTTTTCATCAGGGCTGCTACCCACACTGTCTCCTGGGACCCTGGACTTCATCAAGACATGTTCTGACCAGACTGGGCCAGATAGAGGGACCCAGATGACATTGCCTCCTTTATCAGTGCTCCAGCTGAATCCCAGACACCAACTGGGATATGAGATTTTGCACCCCCCCCACCATGCGCTCCTTCTCCAACTGTGTCCTTTCCTTCACCATCTTATTTCTTCTCTTTCTTATCCCTCTTCTTTTACTTAGCCAGCCAAGACTGCAGGTTTTACAAGACTGCTGTAGTCCTGTGACCAGACAGGCAACTCGACCAGACAAGCAATGGCCTAAACAGCCTGATGTGGGAAAAGTTTGTCACGTCTCAGCATGGTTTATAAGACAGTGTGCTTTGCCTGTGTTTTTCCAGCAGTGATGCTGCAACTGAGAGTCAAAGCTGCATTTTCTGTCTTTGCTAATCATGTCTCTGCCCTTTGCTGTGTGTGTTTTATTTTATCTTTTCAGGAAATGGGATCAGATTTTAACAACAGTAGCAATAACAACTAAGGGCTTGTCTACATTGGCAGTTAACAGCACTGGAACTTTCTCGCTCAGAGATGTGAAAAAATACCCCCTGAGCGCAGCAAGTTGCAGCTCTGTAAAGCACCAGTGTAAATAGTGCCCCAGTGCCAGGAGCCGCGTTCCTCATTCATTGGTAGATGTGCAGGTGAACGAGCCCTTGATGGCATGGCTGATGTGATTAGGTCTTATGATGGTGTCACTTCAATAGATATGTGAACAGAGCTGCCATCGGGCTTTGTTGCAAGGATAGGTTCCTGGGTTAGTGTTTATGTTGTATGGTGGGTGGTTACTGGTGAGTATTTGCTTCAGGTTGGGAGGCTGTCTATAAGTGAGGACTGGCCTGTCTCCCAAGATCTGTGAGAGTAAGGGATCATCTTTCAAGATAGGTTGTAGATCTTTGATGATGTGCTCGAGAGCCATCAGGGGCTAGTTCACCTGCACATCTACCAACATGATATGTGCCAGCAATGCCCCTTTGCCATGTATGTTGGCCAAACCAGACAGTCTCTACGCAAAAGAATAAATGGACACAAATCTGCCATCAGGAATCATAACATTCAAAAACCAGTGGGAGAACACTTCAACCTCTCTAACCACTCAGTGACAGACTTGAAGGTGGCAATTTTGCAGCAAAAAAACTTAAAAAACAGACTCCAAAGAGAGACTACTGAACTCGAATTAATATGCAAATTAGATACAATTAACTTAGGTTTAAACAGAGACTGGGAATGGTTGGGTCATTACACTAATTGAATCTATTTCCTCATGTTAAGTTCTTCTCACACCTTCTATGGGTCATCTCAATATCACTTCAAAGTTTTTTTTTTCTTCTGTTGATGATAGCTCATCTCAATTGATTGGACTCTTACAATCGGTATGGGTACTTCCACCTTTTCATGTTCTCTGTATGTATAAATATCTTCTGTCTGTGTGTCCCACTCTGTGAATCTGAAGAAGTAAGCTGTAGCCCACAAAAGCTTATGCTGAAATAAATTTGTTAGTCTCTAATGTGCCACAAGTACTCCTGTTCTTTGTGCGGATACAGACTAACACTGCTGCTATTCTGAAACCTTTCTTTTTAAAGACTCTCTCCAGCTAAAGGGAAAGGGACCTAGGAAAGTTGTTAAAATGAAAGCATATATTCAAATTTCAAATGCTTTACCTGCTTTTCCTTCTTTTCTGTACCTTTAACAAATGATTTTAACAGGGATTTTTAATGTTGTGTTTGCCCTAGTAGTAAGCAGGCTGACATCTCCATCTGCCATTTCCTGAGCTTTATGCAAAACTGGTTAATGGTAGAGAGTGACTGGATTATATTAACACCTTTCACTTTTTGGCCCCATATGTTCCATCTAAATTAATATAACCCCTCTCTATGCCTCAGTTTAACCATTTATAAAATGGGTATAATAATTTTAACAGTTAAAACCAATTTTTAATAGTGAGAGTGGGTAACCATTGGAACAAACTACCAAAAAAAGTGGTGGATTCTCTATATCTTGATGTCTCCATATCAAAACTGGATGTCTTGTCTTGTCAAAACTGGAAGATATCCTTCAGTTGAACACAAATTAGTAAGCTCAGTAGAGGGGTAACTGAATTAAGTTTAACGGCCTATTGCATACAGGAGATCAAACTAGATGATTTAATAGCCACTTCTAGTTTTAAACTCAATTAATCTGTGAACTCTATGCATCTTTACCTTTTTCATAAGGGTGCTGTGAGGCTTAATTAATAAACATATCTTAACATACTTCTAGCTTCTTAGATAAGTTAATAATAGACTCTAATACATAATTGTATATATATTGCTGTAATAATAATCAAAACACTTCCTATGCTCTAGCCCTTTGTTTGGGACTCTAATTTCACAGACCATTGCTTCAGAATATTGTACAGCTCATAGTGTAAACTAACTTACTTCATGTATAAATAATTATTATGGTAAATTGCAGAACTTTATTGCACATCTTTGGTATCCTATCTCCAAAGAGAGGAGAGAGGTTGTTGAGGAAGATAAGGGTAGAGCGGGTGGAGACATTAGCCTGCTGCTGGCCTATATTTCATTTTAATCTGAAACAACTCCTATATGAAAATAAAATCCTTAAACAATATCATAGAGCTGCCATATCATCTGGCGCAGTTGGCATTCCCTGCTCAGGAGAAGCCCTGCACACAGGGTACATTTGCAGAGCAGGGCAGTGCAGGGGCCCAGGACTGGGATTTCAGGGCCTGCATATGATATAATTGAGTAACACTCACAGAAGTGTATGGAAGAAGCTTGAACAACACCTGCATTTACTATTCTTGGCTCAAATTGCGTGCTGTTTGTCATTTGTCAGGGGCACCAAATTTCTCAAGAATTAAAAAGACCTCCCATATATTTCAAATACCACAGAGTGTTGTTATCCTTTGAAAATGTAAAATCAAAGAATATGTTCCTTATGCTAGTATGCTAACTAAACAATGTCTCATTTCCCATTCCAGAGGCCCTATAATTATTCTCCAAAATAACTGTGATTTTTTTTCTGAATGTCATCAATTTAGTGGTTTCTGTCAACAGGCATTTTCATCAGTGTTTCTTTATGGCTGTTCACAGTTCCCTGTTGGTACATGGCTCACCTCCTGATGAAGGTTGGAGAGGAGTGCCTCAGTGAAATCTGAATCATTGAACCTCCTTTAGATGTGGTGCAAGACCATAACTAAAAACTTAATTGCACATTTGCTAACCAAGTCCACAAAAAAAGACATTGCAAGCAAATAATTATGATTTATTGGCAGCAATGAGTTAAGCCTACAAGGGTCAAAGGTTCAGTCTGGATATATGTCTGAATTTATCTTAACTACAATAGTCTAGAAATGAAAAAATCCCAAGAACAATATTTTCCATGTAAATTCCTGTATTTCAGGGTCGGGTAACATTGGGAACAGTATTTGTCTTTTTTGTGGCACTTTTATATCTGATCCCAGCCAGATTAAGAGGGAAGAGATGCCACTAGGTTTTAAAGATTTAAAAAAAAAAAAATTCTGAACCTTAAAGGTTTGTTTTGTTTCTTATTTTACATGGACAGCCATTCTAGCTTCTCACATTGATCTAGCTTTCTGTTATTGGAAATGCTGTATTTTTATAAGGTTTTTATTAATTACTCAGAGGAGTTTTACTCAGTCTGGTTCTTCAACCATTGCTCTACAGCAAATTACTACCTGTGCGGAAGGCTACAACAGAGCAGAGCATCAAAAATAACTAGACTAAGCACAATATGTAATTAACACTAAATAACATGAGTGAAATCTTGGCCCTATTAAAATCAATAGCAAACCTCCAGTTGACTTCAGTATGGACAAAGTTTGCTATTAATACCAGCTATTGAAGTAGGTTGTATCCAAAACTATCATTATATTAGTCTGAGCTGGTGAAATTGTTAATAATTATAGTTTATCAGACAAAAATGACATTTTCACTATTGTCAAATAATGTCTAAACTTATCTTGATTTCTGCACATGTATGAGTCATTTTGAAGTACAGTATTTGCAAAATAGTTGACACAAATAATCTTCAGCATTTGGGGCATTCACAGATATTCCTCCTGACTATTTGTATGACATGGCATTGTTCATGCTCCCTGGCTGGATCACTTAGTCTAAACAGGAGAAGAAAAGGAAATAACAAATAACAAACTTTTGAGTTTGAATTTTGTACAGATTTTCATTAATGAAACTTTTGGGTTTCACAAATATTTCCCTGAATAACCTACATAAGTGCTGTAATCCTTGCAAAGAATAAATGGCAAGTGACCCTATGAATAACATTAGAGTGAATTTGCTGCACATATTCCTAACATCATTCTAACATCTTTATTTGGGCTTGTGACCAACTCTGCTATTAATGCATTAGGTGAGCGTGAATGTTTCCTCTCTCACACACATATTGGCAAGAATGTCACAGTTGGTATCACTGTATTTCAAGGACATGTCCTGGGAGATACTTGGCTGAAGGATGTTCTAAATACCTCTGGCATATTGAGAAAGAAATAAGAAAGGAGCAGAGTGGAAGAGAAATACAGAAAGGTAAAGGATGTTGAAGAGTGAGATTGTGTTACTAGTAATGATTATGGAGTAGATTGTCACTGGTAAGCATGCAGCCTTGTGCTGGGGTCAAGGTGGAGCTTTGCTGCCTCTGAGGGAGAAGAGTTCTTGATTCATGGTGGGGGTGGGGAGAAGAAGTAATTTATGACATCATGCTATAGTATGAAGAATCCTTCCCCACAGCATGGCCACTCTGTCAAGCATGTGGGGAAAATTGGAGCCAAGTCTTTATCTATTCCACACACACCTGACCCCTTGTGGAGCGTTGCTACTAGGGGAAAGCAACTCAGTAGCCTCTTTTCTCCCATGAGAAGAGAGGAGCTGTGATTCTGGGCCAGAATGCACACTGTGCCAAGTGGTCCATACGCCATCATGTACACCTACATGGACGTTATCTAGTTTTGTACTTTTAAATCTTCATCTTCAGCACAACTCTATTAAGATTAAAAAAATATTTAGCATACCACAAAATATACAAGGCCTAATTTTGAAAATCAGCTCCAGTTTTTTAAATCCCAGTTTCTTTCTTTAGAATAATTGAGGTCAAATGGTATCTGTGTAGACACAGTTGATGGTGGGTATAAAACTGTGCCTGCAATTACATAGACCAGCTTGAGACACTTCTTTTCAGAGGAGGTCAACTGTATAATAACCAAATAAGTGACTAAAAAGCTAGAGACAGACAAAGGAAAAGGCATCTGGCTCAACCCGGCTTGTCATATAGAGGGCCATTGTGATACCAGGCTTTTCAGGTAGATGCAAAAAGAAAAAAATGAGGAATCCTGGGGGCGCCCAGTTAGAATTCTTGCTGTTTGAGCAAAGAAATATGGTGATGGCTGAAAAAGCTGTCTCCAGTATAAAGAACAGCCTGTGACTCAATATCATACTCCTAAAAGTCATAGTTTGTATGTGACAAATTACAGTCAATGTATTGGGTTGTACCTGAAGCAAGCCAATATTTTTATACCTGTCACAGGTAGAGCAAGCAGAACCTATGTGATTTAGTGCTGGCAGCCTGTGCACTTCACAGTATAATATTGTCCCTTTGTTAATCAGCATGGGACTAAAAGCTCTTTCAGAAATTCCCTCTGCCTCATCCAAAGATATCCATCCAAAGCTTTACACAGCTGTAGCCCTAATTTAAACTTGAAGATGATATTGTCTCTATTTTAGATCAAGACAGAGGCTTCTCTGAAAAAAAGTGAACATGTTAAGCCTGCAGAAATGGGCTGGAAATTTCTTAGGAAATGTCTTTCCTGGAGTATCTTGGTGCTCCAGAGTCTGGTCCAGGCTGAAAACTGGAAGGGAACAAGCAGTTTTTCTAAACAGTTCAGAATCTTGAAAGTCTTCAGTAATAAGGGAATTTTGCTATTGACTTTAATAAAGTCAGGATTTTACACTTTGTAATTCTAATAGTAATAATAACACTTAGGCCCAGTCTACACTACAATCTTAGGTTGACATAAGCTGCATTAAGTCGTTCTAATGTATGTGTCCAGACTACTGAGTTCTTTCCCCAACCTAAGTGGTCCATACTCTATACTCCACCTCTGCAAGAGGCATAGCACTTGATTCAACATCCATGGGTTGACATGGATGTCGTTTAGACACTGCATTGTGTAATTCAAATGAATTGGTCTCCAGGAGGTGTCGTACAATGCTCTGCTGTGACCGCTCTGGAGAGCACTTTCAACTCCCCTGCACATCAGCCAGGTACACAGGAAACAGCCACTCCCCTGTTAAAGCCCCGGGAACTTTTGAATTTTAATTTCCTGTTTGATCAGCATGAAGAGCTGATCAAGGAGACTCAGGCCACAAACATGCTTTATCATGGAGTACATAGGAAGTGACAGATCTTATTGCTGTGTGGGGAGAAGAATCTGTGAAGGCAGAGCTCCAATCCAGCAGAATAAATGCAGACATCTATGCCAAGATTGCACAGGACCTGGAGGAGAAGGGCTACTCCAGGGACATGCAGTGGTGACACATGAAAATAAAAGAGCTTTGGCAAGCATACCGGAAGCCAAGGGAGACAAACAGTCATTCTGATTCTGCCTCACAGACATTTTTTTGGGGAGCTACATGCAATTCTCGGCGGCAACCCCGCCACTACCCTAAAATGCTCCAGGGATACCTCCTAGGAGCCCTGGCTGACCATAAGCAACAACGAGGAAGACATTGTTGATAAGGAAGAAGAGGAGGAGGAAAATATGAGGCAGGAAAGTGGAGGATCCATTCTCCCTGACAGTCAAGAACTGTTTTTAACGCTAGAGCCCATCCCTTCACAGGACCAGCTGGTGGCACAGTGTGATGCTGGGGTCAAACTGGAGGGGTTACATGCTATTATTTTTTATATTTAATCTGAACAAGAAAGTAGATGTAGTGGGTATTGGTGGTCACTCTAGCTATGCAGTCTCTGAAAAAGACTGTTTATGTGCACAGGGATGGCCCTGGAATCCTCCATGGAGATCTCTAGAAAGCTTTCATGGATATACTCTGCAATACGCTGCAAAAGGTTTCTGGGAAGAGCTGCCTCATTTTGTCCACCCTGGTAGGACACTTTCCTGTGCCACTCCAGTAGTAAGTCTACAGGCATCATTGCATGTGAAAGTTCTGCCATCACTGCTTGTTATCCCATAGCTGCATAGCAATGTGGTCCCACCAGTCAGTGCTTGTTTCCCGGGCCCAGAAATGGTGCTCAACTATGTCAGGGTGATGCTTGACTGTTGCCAGCAAATGTGAATTGCTCTGCTCTATGTCTTCCAGCAGGGTTGCTTGCATGGCATCCCATTGTTCCATGCGGCGGCTTCTGTATCGGTGCAGGTAAACCAGGCTTATGAAAAACAGGTGTGAAAAAGGCTTGGTTTGTTTGCCATTAATTTCAGGGAGTGAGGGAGGTAAGTGCATCATGGGAGGCTAATGCCATGTTCCCGTAACCACCCACGCCAATGTTTTGGTCTCATAAGGCATTGCAAGACCAACCCAAAATTCCACTCAGCTACGTGCACTGTGGGATAGCTACCCACAGCCAGGACCGGCGCCAGGGTTTCTCATGCCCTAGGCACAAGGCCATTTCACCACCCCCCGTGCTGATCCCACGGCTCTGGTGGAGCTGCTGCAGGCATGCCTGCGGGAGGTCCACCGGAGCTGCTGACCAACGGACCCTCCACAGGCATGCCTGCGGCAGGTCAACCAGAGCCGCCTGCTACCCCTCCAGCAAAATGCCACCCCCTCAGTAATCCTGGTGCCCTAGGCGATTGCCTAGGCTGCCTAAATGGTAGCACCGGCCCTGCTCACAGCACAGTGCTCCATGTGTCGATGTAAGCCTGCTAGTGAGGCTTCACTCCGCTGACACAATGAGCATAGTGTGGAAATGTAAGATTGAATTATTTAAATCGGAGGCTCGATGTTGACTTACACAAAGTCAACTTAACTTTGTAGTGTATACATGGCCTAAGCAGTTACTTAGCAGTCTATATTCAAGTCATTGGGGTTGCTAAGTCAACAGCAGCTTTCCAGTTAAAACTGGAAACTTTGGCTTGTGGCTCCTGCTCCGTCAATTACAGTTTGGCTTTACAATATGTACTCTATGATAAAGTGATTTAAATACTTCTTAACTTCAATAATATGTAACATTGTTAAATACTGGTCTCAGTTATGAAATCCTAGACTCACGGTAAGCAGTTACTCACATTAACAGTCCTAGTCAATAGTGAGTAAATTTACACAATAACACCCTACAGAAGAAAACATAAATATTTGTTGCCTATGTTTTGCTGCTTTATGTTTGTCCCTAGTAAAATCAGTAAGAACTGATAGAGAGTTACAAAATGCAAACAAGTATAAAATGTATTTTCAATAAAAATTAGTATTAAAATTCCATTATATTCCATAAAAACAATTATTCAATTATTTTGGATTTAACTTTTAATATATATTGTATTGATTTTAACTGTGCACATACAAAGAAAACAGTAATAACATTTTTGAGCTCAAATAATCCTACCATAATTTGCAAAGCAGACACATAAAATCCTTATGAATGCTTTAGTCTAATATTGTCCAATAAGCAGCAGAGATAAGGCCCAGAGAACAAACCTTATTGCATATTATTATTGTCCTTGTCCATTAACAATCTGACAGGTCAGAAAAGGGAAAACCCATTTATCTCACTCATTTTTATCAGTTTGTTATTAATTGACTTTTGACCAATAGAAGATGGCGAATTATTAGGAGTCATTGATTCTTTTGTGAAATAAGGTGGAACTAGAAGTACAAGAAAGCATCCAGTTCACAATTTTGTATCAATATCTCTGAGAAGAATAAGCTGGTCTTTCATTTAAAATACATTATTTGGGTCCAGTTATGCTCTCATTTACATCTCTCTGGCCCTGTTGTTAAATCAATAAAATGACAGCAAAATTGGACCCAGGAGTGCTGCCATTTGATCCAGTATTGAACCTAAATCCCATTGTGGTGTTGTTATGTGCCATTAATCCTAGGGCCTGATCCAGAGGCCACTGGAATCTAAAGCCATCTCTAGTTCAGCGGCCAGGGACCCCATGTGATTTACTGGACCATACACAGTATTCCCAGTCAAGAACTGTGGGTCATGTTCCTAGTTTTCCACTGAGCTGCTGCATGATCTTGACCAAGTCACTTCATTCCTCTGCGCCTCCATTTCACTTTCCCTTCTTTATCTGTCTTATCTAATTAATTGTAAAGAGTTTGGGGAAGAGACTGTCTCTCTTTATGTTACTTTCCATAGTGCCTTATGCAAGAGGGCCTAGATCTCAACTGAGGCCTCTAGATGCTAATATAATACAACTCAATCATGTAATATCAGCAGCACATATGCAGCATGTATATGTACAGAATAGGTATGTAACATGTTATGTCCAACTAAAGGCTATTTGAGGTATTAAAGTTAATGCTGAAATTATCTAATATACAGGTTAAGGAAGGAATGTCTGTACATCCGGCTATAATGCTTACATTATCCAAAAGTACACGATTTGGTTTAAAAGTCATAAAATACATATAGTACATAATCTGCAATATCTCAAATTAAGGTTAATAAATTTAGTGATACAGTTAACATATTAGCATCCTAATATTCACATACATCACTCATAAAATGTTATGCTAAGAGTAGCTTGTGGGAAGCAAATATAGCAATGAGTGTAGATTGTCCCTCAGTAATTGAGAATTTAGGATGGGTTGTCTCTCAATAAATATAGTCCATCAGAGAAGTATTTCAGTTACTTTCCTGACTTCACTTCTCAATGGCACTCCAGCTCATCTCTCCTGGTATTGCTGATGTCCAGTGATATGTTCTAAAAATAGATGTCCCTTGACCATCTGATGGCTTCTGACACCGTGAGTTGCTGCATCATCCAAGCACAGCACTGACCAGTTCTGCGTACCCACTAATGGGGTCCCATGCAGCCAGGGCTCTGACAATCAGCATATGTGTTTGAACCTCTTAAACCCTAGGAAATGTCTTTCCTGTGGTCTGTTGGTGTTCCAGAGTCTGAGCAAAAATCTGAGAAGTGATCTGACCAAAGTCTTAATTTAAAATTATAATGCACTGATTTCATCAATATTTATCAAACAGAAAAAAATATTTATTCCTTTCAAATGTGTGAGGCTATATATCAAATCATTAAAATTATAATGCCTAGAAGTAGATACAGATGGGCAAAATTAGACATTTTGCATATATCCGACATATATAATAGGAGAGAGAGGGATTTGAAATTATTTTCTGTCTTGAATGGGGATGTGGTCATTGGCTTGAACATATGCAGGCAGGATATTGATTACAGAGAGGATCATAAAAGGGTTTGTAATGAAATCAAAACTAAACCAAGACTTTACTCATTATCATCTCTTTCAAATGTAGGAGAGCAAATAAGAAGTTCTGTAATGACTCAGAATTATGAACTGCAACTTTTACTGGTGTACAGATAGCCTTCTGGTCTTTTTGTGTGTTTTTTTTACAGATTCTAAGATGCCCCTGTTCACAACTCTGAATATTTCTCCAGATACAGGCTCATATATCCACCCATGATGTGTTAACTCTTCAGGAATCCATGTAGACTTCAAAGCTCTTCTGATTCTCTGAGACAAATTATGACCAGATGTCACTCACATAAAATGACCAATGAGATACAACATAAAAATTAGGACCCAAATTCTGCCTTCAGATGTGTGTTCAAGTCCCAGAGAAGACAAGGGAAGTTGTGCATGAACTCTGAAAGCAAAATTCAATTACCCTTGTACTTCAAATATACTACAGTGAAAAACAAAATGTTTAATATTCTAGAAAGTATTCAGAATCATAGAAACATATTAAATGAATGAATGTCTAGTATTATACCTAACAATGCTTGGTATCATGCTGATTGAGTGTTTTCTTAATATTTGTTGATAAAAACCCTAATAAAAATAATTGCAATACATAATGAGATGAAGAGATAACGAGGTACTTTATTTTAATCTGATCAATGAGAATAGTAACCAAAAGTAACTGCTATATAAAATGAGCTGTTGACTTTAGTCCAGTTCATAGCAGTTCTATGCCCAAATAAAAGCAAAACAAGATCAATTACATTTGGCATCCCCAATGGCAATATCTCAACAGAGAAGTCAAGAGCTGAATAGGATATGGAGAAAGTCTTCTAACCTCTAATTCTAAGAGCGATCTGTCCAGCAAGGGTCGATTTATCGCAAATTGACCGCTGAGCGCTCTCCTGTCGACTCCAGTACTCCACCGGAGTGAGAAGCATAAGCAGAGTAGACGGGGGAGCATCGGCAGTAGACCTACCGCAATGAAGATATCGCGGTAAGTAGATCTAAGTATGTAGCTGAAGTTGCGTAACTGAAATCAATCCACCACCATTAATTTGGGCTTGAATAGGGATTGGGAGTGGCTGGCTCATTACAAAAGCAACTCTGCCTCCTCATCATCTATTATTGGGAGTGGACTACATCCACCCTGATCAAATTGGCCTTGTCAACACTGGTTCTCCACTAGTGAGGTAATTCCTTTCTCCTTATGTGTCATTATATAATGCCTACATCTGTAATTTTCACTCCATACATCTGAAGAAGTGATTTTTTTTTTACCCATTAAAGCTTATGACTAAATATATCTGTTAGTGTTTAAGGTGCCACTGGACTACTTGTTGTTTTAGTGCCTCTGTTCCTCAGTTCGCCATCTGTAAAACAGTGATAATTGAACTTCTGTACTTTTGAGGATAAATACATTAAAGATTGTAAGACACTCAGAAATAACGGTAATGAGACATAGAAGTGCAGAACAAAAAAGGGCATTGCAACCTGTCACCCCATCAGAAATGGATAGTAATGACAAATAGACATTGGGTTACACATTCCCCATACCCAATGTGTAACTCTATACAGTTTGGGTCATGCCCAAACATAATAGACGTTTGAGTGATTTTATCTTTTTCCTACATTTTGACAACACTTGAATTGGTAGTCATGCCAACAAAGTCTCATTGCATTCTTTGGGAAAAGCTATGCTAAGTATATGTGTTACATGAGCATGCCCACTGTGAACAGGATATTCTTAGAAGCCTGATTAAACAGAGGGGGAATTGCCTTTTGTATAACCCACTTTACTCCTGAGCGGTTAACAAACATTACACCACTACCCATGCTGCAGGGTTTCAGTGAATAAAAAGGACAACAATATTGACAACATTGAAAACCAGGCTGCCACTGAAAGCAGAAAAAAGGATTAGAATTTATTGGAGATATATGGTTAAAATGTGTAATATGTTTACCCACTATTCAAAATCCATGAAGATTTTCATTTGCTAGATTTTATAGACTTAAGTTGAAATCCATACCAGTCTAGGTTTCAATAAAAAAAAAAAATACATTTCAGATATAATGGCTTGTTAGGCCAGTTCACATTATCCAGCTCCTGGGAATACCATGTCATACGGCTCTGGCTAGGAACAGGTATCAGAGATTCTACCCTCACACATTTGTCTTCCAAGGCTAATGAGCTTGGTCTGCTAAGATTTGAAATCAGAGATATCTTTCTCCTAGACAGACTTGTCTAAAGAGGCTAAGCAAGCCCTGGCTGCATCTGACTGAAATCAGAGTTTCTCTTTTCGTCAATGCACTTTGTTCACAATGCCTTATTTTGTAATATTTAGTGCAATCCTTCTGGATTTCCCCCAAATGGACTACCCTCACCCACTAGATGGAGGACACACCTCTATGCTCTAGAGCAGTGGTTCTCAAACTTGGGCTGCCGCTTGTTCAGAGAAAGCCCCTGGCAGGCTAGGCCAGTTTGTTTATCTGCCACGTATGCAGGTTTGGCCGATCGCGGCTCCCACTGGCTGCAGTTCACCGCTCCACACCAATGGGGGCTGCAGGAAGGATGGCCAGCACGTCCCTTGGCCCATGTCGCTTCCAAGATCAGTGAGACATAGACAGCCAACCACTGACGAGATGTTGGGAGCTTATACTCAGGGACATAACCAGGCTGGGGTTAACAGAGGAACAAGCCATGAACAGGAACAAATGATGACACTCTACTGCTCCCCATGTCTGTAAAGATGCTTGGGGATAAGAAAAAGAAGAAGGTTCAAGTGATCCTTTTCTCTGTCTGATACAAGGGAGAAGCAAAAATATAGCAAACCTAAGAACAGTGGAATAGTAAGGGTCTTTTATTAGGAGAAAGGTGCCTAGTGGCTATACAATATGTGTCTACCTCCTACCAACTAGTTTCCTCCGTCACTGCTGAAAAATATATACAAGATGAGATCTAGGAGTCTCAGAGCATGACCTTCCAGAACAGAAAGTGTCTGGGCAATTGGCATCCAACATATGTTTCCATCCCAGCTCTGCATCATTTATTATACAATCTGCATTGTAAACTATTAGTGCTCTGAGCAACATATATCCTCCTGCAGCATGGTTGCCAACTTTCACGTGGTAAATAAGCACCCCTACTTTCACAATAAGCCAAAAATTGAGCTAATCCCATTTCAAAAAAAGTCCCAAACAAGCCAATCTCTAAGAGCCCCAACACTCTATGTGACTAGATCTCCCTGGCATGCAGTCTGAGACTGTGGAGGTGTCATAAATAGATAGCTAAGGGTTAATGTTTCTTTTACCTGTAAAGGGTTAACAAAGGGAACCAAACACCTGACCAGAGGACCAATCAGAAAACCGGATTTTTTAAAAAAGTAAGGGTGTGAACTTCTTGGGGGGGGTTGGCTTTGTTCTGTTCCTTTTTTGTTTTCCTCGGCTATGAGTGAAGAGCTTTTCTTTCTATCTCCAAGCTTCTTTCTTTCTGTCTTATTCTTCTCGCTCAACTGTAAATTACAGGTATGTAAAAATAAATTATATGTGTTTCTTTTAGTGTTTTGGGTGTATTTACAATGTGTGTAACTTGCTGGAATAGATGTTTCAAATGGATATCTTTTTGACATCAGACTGTTTATTCATAATTCTTATAAGCAATAGCCCTGTACTGTCATCCTGATGCCAGAGTTTATACTTCTTATCTTTCTTTCTTCTTTTTATATAAAGGTTCTTTGTAAGACTTGTTGAGTGTTTCTTCTCTCGTAGTTAAGGAACAAGGGGAGGAATTGCTCTTTATGTTAGCTCACGGAGGTAAGCTCTCAGCACCAGGGTTGTGAAGGGGGAAGAATAGGATCTATCTGTCTGTTTCCTGATAATTTGGGGTTTGTCTTTTGTGGAATAAAGGAGAATGCTTCTTGATTGGATTAAGAAGATTGCAGTCCGTACTATCAGGTTAGCCCAGAGAAGGAAAGTTCTGGGTGGGAGACCAGAGGGGCCAAAACCCTGAATTTTTGGTATGGTGGCAGCGAGATCAAAGCTCAAGAATTGGTAAATTAAGCTCTAGAAGGGTAATCAGCTAAGCACCCAGATTTTGACGCTAAGGTCCAGATTTGGGAGGAAAGACTTATGACTAGGAGGGCCTGCTGTGCACCCCTGACTCTCTCTCCCAACTTGCCCATGCTTACCCCCATCCTCGCTGCTGCTTGCCTGGAGCTGATTAAAAAACGATCAGCAAACAAGCGCATAACAGCTTTCAAGCCAAACAACACAGACAAATGTACAAGCCAAAAAACTAACCAACAAGCCAACTTCACAAGCCAATTAAGCAAAAAACAGGCCCATTTCTGAGGTTTTTTGTTCGCGGGGGTTTGGCATATCTGCTCTGAAGCTTTCATAAAACTTTGGAAATGGAGTCTGACCAAGCAGTAGGTGGGGAAAGTTCAGCCAAAGACGAAGCTCAATACCTGCCACTGATCGTGGAAAGTTAGAACCAGCATATGGATAGATGTAAGGACCTTAAAATGCACAGGCTTCAAGCAAATACATTTCCCTTGACTCTACTAGAAACCATTGGTCATGGGGAAGAGATAGGATCATCTCTGTTTCCTTGTATTTGGGGTTTGTCTCTTTGTGGAATAAAGGAGACATGCTTCTTGGTATTGTGATGTAAAGAGATTGCATCCGTACTATCAGGTTAGCCCAGAGAGGAAAGTCTGGGTGGGAGACCAGAGGGGCCAAAACCCTGGAATTTTTGGATGGTGGCAGCGAGATCAAAGCTAAGATGGTAATTAAGCTTAGAAGGGTTCATGCTAAGCACCCAGATTTTGGACGCTAAGGTCCAGATTTGGGAGAAAGACTTATGATAGGAGGGCCTGCTGTGCACCCCTGACTCTCTCTCCCACTTGCCCCTGCTTACCCCTCCTCGCTGCTGCTTGCCTGGAGCTGATTTAAAAAAAGAAGCAACAAGCCATAACAAGCTTCAAGCCAAACACACAACAAGTTACAAGCCAAAAACTAACCAACAAGCAACTCACAAGCCAATTAAGCAAAAAACAAGCCCAATTTCTGAGGTTTTTTTTCCGCGGGTTTGGCATATCTGCTCTGAAGCTTTCATAAAACTTGGATGGAGTATGACCAAGCAGTAGGTGGGGATTCAGCAAAGACAAGCTCAATACCTGCCACTGATGTGGAAAGGTTAGAACCAGAATAGTGGTAGTGTAAGGACTTAAATGCACAGGTTCAGCAAATACATTTCCCTTGACTCTACTAGAAACCATGGTCATGCCCCTTACTCTTGGCCATATCTATAGTAGGAATAATGGTGTATTTATAACACCTCATAGATAACATATGTTAAAATCCTAGTGTTAAGAAGGCAGTTATAGTTTTACTGAGTTAGCTGGTCAAGGTAAACCTTGAAAGAACTATCAGTTGAAAGCTTCTGCTGCTCATTCATGTATCACTCTGCCTCATTGATTCTTATCATTAATCCTGACTTTGACACTAACTAACATTAACTAAATTACTTAACGTCTTGTCCTTAATTTCTCTGAGTGAGATCCTCACTCCTTCTCTGGCCTCTTCAGACTGAGTAAAAGGGACAGAGCAGCCTAAAAGGAACCCCAAAAAACTCCAATTCTGTGTGGGAGAAGAATATCTTAGGTCACAGGCACTGTCAAAGAGTCTACCAAAGACCCCACCATAAGCCCCTGGATAAGGTTTATATTAGGGACTTGGGGGTAGAAGGCTGTGTGGAAGGTGAGACCATAGCATGAAGAGCAAGAATCTGCCCAGTATTGTCACCTTTAGGGCAGCCTCAGGAGTTTTCCCTAATGGAGGCAGGCCCTCAGAGCTGTTTAAGTAACCCTACAGCCCCCTGAGAATCCCAAGATGGAGAAGGTGCAAAGATGGTTTAAAGCCTCTTAAAGGTATAGCACAGAATCTCATTCTCCATCTCTAAACTGTTGATAAAAAACTCCATTCCCTACATTCCAGGACATTTATGACAAATGACTACTTAGTGTTTATAAAGCCCTGTAAAAGTGAGACTTAATATTGGGCCAGATACTGAGGGCTTAACCCAGTTTTCACTCCATTTTTACTTAGACTAAATTCTGTCAAAGTCAGGACTGAACAGAGAATAAAGAGCACAGGATGTCAGCTCTTGTTTATGTTCATAAAATCTCCCCACCTCTTTGGAAAGCCTTTTTTATCTCAATACCTCTGTTCTTGAAACAAATCCAACAATATTTCAGCATTTTCTCTCTCCATTTTTTTTCATGGAAAGACTTTTATTATTCCACAATTTGCCGTTGTCCAATTAAAATCCAATAAATATAGGAAAAGCCTTTTCTTCATCTTTTTTCTTTTTAAACAACGATCTGGGATAATGCATTTGCTTATCCATCAATATTTATTTTCTTTCCTCTTGATAAATGGAGGAAAACAGATCCAAGAAAGCAGTAAGTGTTTACATATCTTTCCTCAGGAACGTGGACCTTTTTCCAATTGGATGCCTGCAACCAAACACCTTGCTGAGGCCCCTAAACTATCTGTTCTCATCTTTGGTCACTTAATTAAGCACGAAGTGGTTTATGACAGGAAGTCCAACTCAAGGGCTTTTAATGTCTTTAATTTTTGTTTGTTTGTTTGTTTGTTTTGGTTTTGCTTTTAGGGAAATTCATTGGATTCAGACCCGTTTTAAAATAAATAAATAAATACAGTTAGGCTAATTAAGTTTGCTTTTGTTGAAATGAAGTACCTTGAATGTGAGAAAATCAGGATTTTTTTTCAGTTGCCATGGGATAGTGATGCTGAGAGATTTTGATTTGTGGAGCATTATATTTTGCACTATATTTTTATTGTCATATATGTGTTGTATTGCTTTTTGGTTTTTATAAATGCAATATATATGTATAAAAAATTAACAACCCTTTTCATCCCATATGAGGAGAGATTAAAGAGGCTGGGACTTTTCAGCTTGGAAAAGAGGAGACCAAGAGGGGATATGATAGAGATATATAAAATCATGAGTGGAGTGGAAAAAGTGAATAAGGAAAAGTTATTTACTTGTTCCCATAATACAAGAACTAGGGTCCACCAAATGGAATTAATGGGCAGCAGGTTTAAAACAAATAAAAGGAAGTTCTTCACACAGCGCACAGTCAACCTGTGGAACTCCTTGCCTGAGGAGGTTGTAAAGGCTAGGACTATAACAGGATTTAAAAGAGAACTAGATACGTTCATGGAGGCTAAGTCCATTAATGGTGTCCCTAGCCTCTGTTTGTCAGAGGGTGGAGATGGATGGAAGGAGAGAGATCATTTGATCATTACCTGTTAGGTTCCCTCCCTCTGGGGCACCTGACATTGGCCACTGTTGGCAGACAGGATACTGGGCTGGATGGACCTTTGCTCTGATCCACTATGGCCATTCTTATGTTCTTATAACAAAAAATGGCCACACAATAAGATTCCAGGGGAAATCCTTATGGGGTAGGTTCTGGTGTTCTTATCCGTGCTGAATAGTACATTATTCCACAGCTCATCCCACTGACTGTGTTTGGTTCTACTTGTGGTGTATAGTGTTGTATGGTGCTATTCAGTCTGAATAAAGACCTGTGAGTGGAAGAAAAGTGAGCAGAAAATGAAATATCAAAGAGACTGGCAGAGAGATATAGCAGGCAGAAGTGAATAATAGGTAGGTACTGTATGTTGGCATTGCCAGTTAGATGGCATAATGTTCAAATGACTAACAATAACTACCATAGTTGCAGAATAAAATATTACCAAGGTCATATTAACCAATATGTCCATGAAATCCACTGCTAAGATTCAGTGTTTTGTGGTGTACCATTCTGGTGAGGCAGGCTCAGGTAGAACCAGGGGACAAGCACTAGGCAGAAGGACCCTGAAGACTGACTGGCTGCTGGGCATTCATATATATGTATGTAATATACCATAAATCAAGAAGACTATGAGTACTGTGTTGTGAATCAATATAAAAGAGTAAATAAACCATAAAGGTACCAATAATGCAAAACACTGAGCATAACTGTAACTGTGCTCACGTGAGTAGTTCCACTGAAGTCAATGGGACAATTATTCATGCATTTAAGTGTTTGCAGGACCATGGTCTTAATGCCAATTTCTTTTAAATTTCTTATATGAGTGGAATTCTCACCGTCCTTGCAGATGTTTGTAATACTGATATATGCTGAGTATACTATATATAACTTCTGACATTTCCTAGCTCTATGCCCCCGTTACCTCCTCATATGCACAAACAAAAGATCTGCATGTCAAAGCCCCTTTGCCTGAGATAAAAAAAAAAAAAAAAAGCATTACTTTTTCTGATTCTTCTATAAGAATTGTGCTCTCAGGCCTTTTCCAAACAAACAAGATACACAGAAAGAAAACCTTCTTGCATTTGCTAACATATAGCTCCTTAATATGTATACATTTGTTTAAAAGGTTCACATATTTCTACACTGAAAAAGGTTGATAAATTTCAGGGCTTCTTCCTGATGATTTTTCTAAATTTTCCTCTCCCTCCTGCCCCAAATGAATATATAAAATTAATATAATTAACACACACTGGAACTAATGTGACTCATGTTGTATGAGTCAGAGCCCTGGCAGCACTATTTGTAAAATTCGAATTCCTGAGGGTACCTTTTTATTTGTTGTCAAATAACACCTTGCAACATAAGTGAGAGCACCTATTCTCTGCCTGTGGCACATATAAGTTCAATCGCCTGTGGGTTATAATACTTTGGTCTAATTTTGGTTGTTAGAATTCGTGTATGGATGCTGAGTGGTATTGGTGACCTATGGTATTTAGGTCAGACTAGATTATCTGATGATCCCTTCTGGTCATAAACTCTGACTTTGTGACCTGGAATCTGCTAAAGACTTGGTCAGTACCCAGTTTCATTTACCAAAGTTTTACTTGACCTAGGCATCAGCACTTTGGTTCCCGTAATATCTTTTCAAATTTAAATTATAGATTTTTTAGCTGAATTGAGAATCTTCTGCTTTACACAATGGATGCTGGGTGCCAGTAGAGAAAGTGACATCTATTTACACTACAGAAGTCCATAGTGAGCTATTTTTTTTAGCTCATTTATTCCTGTGTAAATCTTCAGTAACTGTGCTGGCTTCATTTACTTTGGATTTACACTGGTACAGTATATCTGAGATTGGAATCTATCCCAGAATGTTTTATTCTACTGATGTTTCATGTGGCAGGATAATTTATGACTCAGAGTTAGTAAAGAAGTAGGATTTTCTTCCAGACCTGTTTATTCTCTGATGTGAATGAACTTGCTCAAACTGTAGGTCTTGTCCGAGACTTGTAAGTTTTTAATGGACAAATACATACAAGTTATACATGTAGATGAGCAATTTATCTAGCTGAATCTCAAATTACTTGATTATGCATAAAGCAAAATTTTAGTATCTGTAATTCAGTTCAGCTCTCCATGTATTTGCATATAGTGCCCAGATGTGATACTATCTAAAGGGATTATTAATAAAGTTCCTAATACTGTCATGGGCAAAACTAACATTAATTTCAATGGGAGCAGGATTGAGCCTGTATTTCACATTGATATCTTTCACTAAAGGATCCCACAACACTTTACTAAGATTAGTTTAGTAATTCTCACAACTCCCCTGCAGGATATATACCATATATACTCTTTCATAAGCCAAATATTTTTGGTAAAAAAGTGACTCATCAAAGAGCGGGGGTCAGCTTAGAAACAGGTCTACATCAAAATGTGATTGTCAAGGTTTTTTCCCCCACTTTGAACTTTAGCGTCCAAAAAGTGGGGACCTGCATGATCACTTTTAAGCTTAATTATCAGCTTAAATTTGGTACGCTGCCACCAGCCAGAAGTCTGTATCTGGCACACTTCTGTTCCCCCAAAACCTTCCCTGGGGAACCCAAGACCCAAACCCCTTGAGTCTTAAAACAAGGCAAAATTAACCATCCCCCTCCTTTTCCCCCTAGACTCTCCCGTCTCTGGGTTGCCCTGAGAGGCTACATAGATCCAAACTCCATGGATCTTAAAACAAAGAGGAATTAACCCTCCCTTTTTCTTTCCCCCCACCAATCCCTGGTGAGTTTAGACTCAAGTCCTTGGATTCTAAAACAAGGAAAAAATCAATCAAGTTTTTAAAAAGAAAGCTTTTAATTAAAAAAAGAAAAGGTAAAAATTACCTCTGTAAAATCAGGATGGAAAATGCTTTACAGGGTACTCAGATTCATATAGACTAGAGGATCTCCCCCATCCCCCTAGCTTGAGATTCAAAGTTACAGCAGAGGTAAAAATCCTTCCAGCAAAAGACACATTTACAAGTTAAGAAAACAAACATAAGACTAATCCGCCTTGCCTGGCTATACTTACAATTTTGAAACATGAAAGACTGATTCAGAAAGATTGGGAACACGTGGGTGTACATCTGGTCCCTCTTAGCCCCAAGAGCAAACAATGAACAAAACAAACAACAAAAACAAAGACTTCCCTCCACCAAGATTTGAAAGTATCTTGTCTCCCTATTGGTCCTCTGGTCAAGTGTCAGCCAGGTTCACTGAGCTTCTTAACCCTTTACAGGTAAAAGAGACATTAACCCTTAACCATCTGTTTATAACAGTGATGATTTTAAACTCTATGGAATCATTGAATTCAATATCTAATATATTGTCATTTTGTTTATCTGAAGAGTCTGCAGGCGAATTGCTGCCACAGGGAGCTGAGTGGCTCCATGCCTGCAGATGCTTCAAGTAAACAAAACATCTTGACCCACCAGCGGCTTACCCTGATGGGCTGGGAGCCAAAGTTTTCCAACCCCTGAAACCTAGGGTCGGTTTATGAAAGAGTGGTAAAGTTTTTGTTATTTTTACATATCCATTTTGGGGAGTCGGCTTATAAACAAATGGGCTTATGAACAAATATATACAGTATGATTATCCCAATGGTACAGATGTCGAAACTGAGACACAAAGAGGCCAGCTTTGGGTGCCCTCATTCATGGTGAGTACAGCCTGTCTCCACAAGCAGTTCCACTGATTTCAGTAGGACCATTGCACTTTTAGAATAAGCATGAGTAAGGGCATCATCATCTGGAACTAAGTGAGATGCATAAAGCCTGGAGCGGGTCAGTGGCAGAGATAGGATTATAACTTTATTTCTGAGTCCTTGTTCTTTGTTTAGTCTATTAGAAAATGCTGCTGCTTAGGGCTAGTTTAGCTCCCTCATACAATGCTGGCTGCCATTATTTTCTCTGTTTGGAGCAACTTACTGAGCACAGTTCTGCTCCAATTGAAACCAATGTGAGAAAAAAATCCGATTAACTTCACTGGAAACAAGGCCAGGCAATGTTGTGTTAGTAATTTGGATTTTCCCTGAAGTCAGTGATAAACTCTCCTATTGACTTCCATATAACACAGGATTAGTTCCTAGACATCATAGCAATCTGCTCCAATACTGTGAGCCGTGTGGCACTGTTGGGAGAACCCAGAAAAAAATCCAGTAGGTTCAGATATGGTGGAAGCCAAATCCCTGAAATTCTTAATTTAATATATTTTTTACCAGCAAGATCTTATACATTATCAGGATTCACAGGAGGGATTTGAATTCACATCACCTACCTCCCAGATGAGTCTCTTAATCATGAGCTATAGGGTCTTTTTTACTCTCTCTTTCTTCGGTCCAATGACTATTTAGCTATTTATAAAAAAGTGAACCAGCATCAGCAAGACAGACTGAGATCATCTTTCCCCAGAGTAGCCTACAGCTGATGGCTAGGACACATGCATACATACACATATTTTTTGAAGCTA
Organism: Chelonoidis abingdonii; assembly: GCF_003597395.2. Taxonomy (NCBI): domain Eukaryota; kingdom Metazoa; phylum Chordata; order Testudines; family Testudinidae; genus Chelonoidis; species Chelonoidis abingdonii. Next base: position 117,674,915 of record NC_133772.1, on the reverse strand, counting down.
ATCAATTCCAAATATTTTCATAACCAAAGTACTGGTAAATATTTGTTATGATTTTTCAGTTTGGCCTCCTTAACCTATAAGGTAGTCCCTTAGCTCAATTTTAATGGAAAGTACTTCTTTGGCCTTCCTTTTCCCCTATGACTTAGGTGAAGACAGTGACTCACAAGCCAATATTAAAGTGACTAATGATCACAGTTGTGATACTCTTTTCAGCATTGTTGAAGAAACTTCACAGTTTTGGCATTTGTGAGATGGCCAATAAAATTTACTTTGATCAGTAAATGATCACCAATCATCAAACGGCAGGAACATTAGCCCATTCAAGATACTCTTCTTATTGATCCGTTTGCTTCAGAAAACTTATTTGGGAGATCAGAGAACTAATATCACCAGTACAAATGGCAGACAGATATTTCACTTGTGAACCTCCAATTTTCCTGGGCTGAAACTCTGTACATTGCCAGCCTGAATAGTCTAAACCCATCTGCTGTAGATTTTTTGCTTTATATGTTGATAGTCCTTCCAAATGAAGCAATAGTGGTATAAACAAATGTTTAGCCTCCAGAAAAGTTGGGCTATTAGGGACTACTGTGAACTACTGAAGAGTCTGGCTTCATAATACATTAAAACAAGGTGTGTGTTTGTTCCTTTGTTATTTAAAGCAATGCCAGAATGTAGTGTGCCGACAGGTCAAATAGGGCAGATTATGTCAATTAGCAATTTTGTAGAATATCTTTTCCCACAACCCCATTTCACTTCCATTTTATTGCATATAGTACAATGTGATTTACAGTGTAAACATAACATTGCAGCTGTTCATTCTCCTCTTTTTACATATATATATATATACATATATATAAAAATGTGATGGAACCATCAAGATGAACTCATATCACAATTGTATATGTGACCTTATTACCCCACCCATTGTTTTTCAACGTGTGTGTGGGAAGAGGGAGGGGCAGGGACTCCTGGTGAGAACATCAGAGGCAGGGAAGTTCTGGGCTGTATAAAACTGCAGGACACCAAATCCATTGCCTACACACACTACATACGTGCTGCTGTGTATGAAAATAAACTCTGTCTTCTTCTCCCCTTGTTTCCATTGTAGTTCCTTAACATAGCTGATTATGAGAACAGATCATATACACAGTGCAGCAGGATAAGGCAGTAGTCCACCAGCCCAAGCTTCTCCATCCTGTTCCTGTGCCACTCAGCTCAGCTTTGGGTGCACCAACACACAATCTCCCAGCAGTGGCAGTGGGTCAGAACTACTAGAAAGGGGAAGGGGAATGAGGAGAGGGGAAAGCAGGAAGAAGAAAATCTGTAAATAAGCAAAAATTAAGGGGCAGGGAGAAAGGGAAAAGATGACAAGGAATGGGGCAAAATAATAGACAGAAAAGAAAGCTTGAGTGTGAAAATGGATAGAAAAATAAAAGAAAGATTCCAGCAGCTGTACCAGGGAATGTGTGCAAAGGGTGCATATCTTCTTGTTAATCCTAGGGTAGCTGGATCCACTGAAAGAAGATTGGGAACAACTGCTGTACTTCTGGTCTTTATTTATCTCATCTGCCTCTGTTGTTTGTTATTCTTAACCATTATGACATCTCCACAATTAGATGTATAGCACTTTGGGGTAGGGACCAAGTCAGATAGAGTATTCAGTGAAAGGCATCAGCTCCACTAACTTTCCCTGTCTTCTCTTGTTTTTTTTTAAAATAGAATTCAAGAGACAGGATGTCTCTTAATCTGTCTCTCAGCTGGAGAACAATTTACAGTGGCAAATTAATCACAGACCAATCAATTCAACCTCCCTATTTTTGGAGGGCCTCTGATTTTCTGGGAATATAGGGTTTGAGTCTAGTCTGTTGATCTGAACATCACCTCCTGAATTGGTCCCCTCGCATTATTATGTTTTCCATCCCCTCCTCTCTGCACTCTGGTAGTTTGAAGTAATTACACACAATTTCTGGCTGTCTGCCCTTACTCTTATGACTATGGATGAGTGAATTGGTTCAGATTAAATAAGAGTTGAACCAAACTTTCATTCATAAACGGAGTTGAAACCGAACACTTGGAGACTCAAAGAAGTTTGGCTCACTCTCTTTAGTCCATTATTTCTTCTTCTGCACTTACAGGTTGCATGCAGGAACAAAAGCAAAATGCTCTGAGAACAATCTTACAGAAGTTTTTAAGGGCTTTTGTCTTCAGTTCCTGCTGGACAAGAAACATAAGCATAAATCATTAAAAGTAATCGGGGCAAATTGCTAATCTATTTTCAGTGTGATGGTGGTTCTTCTTTTTTGAGCAATGGCTGAGGAGAGTCCTACTATGCTCTGAACTGGTTCTCCCATCCTTGGTTAAACCTGCTGTAAGTATCTGAGAGACAAGAGTGGACTCTTTCCCAGCATACCATATCCATGCTGAGCGTATATGCGCTTGGCTTTGACAAAACTTAATGCCCTTTATTGATCCAAATGCTACTTAATTGCACATAATAGGAAGCAGTTATTTCTTAGTTATTCCTTCCTATCATTGATCATGAAGAATTAGTACTTTGTGCAGATAAAGCAACTGTCCTTTGCTGGCTGGATATTCAGTAATGGTAAATTTATCAGGTCTATTCCCTTGTGTGCTTATATTACACATGACTGGGCTTGCACGTAATCATTCAGCTCCGTCCATACTTGATGGAAGGTGCTGAATGGACAAAGGAGGGTTAGTGGGTTATAGATTACTACAAAGGGGATATAAATGTAGTGGATTTATTAAATCCATGATTTTTAGTGCCTAACAAAGTTAGGAGCTTAAGTTCCGAGGGCCATCTTTTTAAGGTGTTGTGCAGGTTTCCCTTGAGGGTGAGGACTCTGAGTTCGGATACAGACTGATTATTTAATGGAAAGTGTTCACCGATGAGTGATAAGGTGTTTTTGTCTTATCATTTTTCTGTGTGAGTGCATTAGAGAGTGCAGCGATTGTCTTGTTTCACCCATATAGTCATTACTGGGGTATTTAATGCATTGGATGAAGTACACCAAATGTAGTGACAGGCATATTTGGGACATAGGGATCGTAAAAGGTGTGTTGTGGTGGGTATTGATTATCATTGTAATGGAGATATGGCTGAAGGTTTTGTATCTGTTTTTATGGTAGGGTCTGGTGCTGCTTTGAGTTGGTATGTCCTGCCACATTTACTGAGTTAATATCACTGTTTCCTGCAACGCCCTGGGGTCTCCTTAGTCTCACATCTATGTCCAGATGCTGCTTAGCATGTGACATCTAATGAAGTTACAACTACATTTTCTATTACCCTTGATTCTTCTCAATGATACTCTATAATGATCATTTACACTTATAATCATATCTGGAAACATGACTTGAGGAAACAATGGAACAATGAACTGAGGAAATAATGTAAAAAGCACAATTCATTGTTATCACTAATGAACGCATTTGAAATTTGAAGTAAGTGATGGATTATATTGCTAGTGTGCTCTGATTATTCCATGGAGATACACTAAAAATGAAAAACTCAGAGAGAGGCTGCAGTAACAAAATCATTGATTAATCAATTAATCATCACAAGTAAATTAAATTCATCGGATCCAAACAACATAGACAAAACAGAGACTTTATAGAGCTGAGATTGTAGTAATTAAAAAATTGACAGCTGTTCTTGTGATGGGTAAACTCTGTACTGTGCTGTTCTGTGTTTGTGTGTGTATTTGTATATAAACCAGTACAGCCAATTATAAACACCACTTGCCTCTCTTAGATTAAGTAGATTTTAGCTGATTAGCAAAATACGCTTTTTCATGTCTTGCTTTATGAAGAACATGTGAAGCTCAGGCTGTATTATTACCACATAATAAGTATTAATTACTTCTAAAGAGAGAGCTTTAAAATGTGTGAGGCTTATGGAATGTCTACCTTCCTTTTAACTAATGAGGTACTAGCACATCCATGTTTCAAAAAAGGACATTGAATCAAGGTCCCTTCAGTCCCTCCATTTCATTTGGAAATGTGTTGATTCCTAACAGGTTTTCAAAACAGTGGAGGGTAATTCCAGACTCCTGGAAGCCATTAATCCCTTCTCTCTCTTTTTAAGTAGGCCCTAATGTCCAAGTTGCTAGTGAACTACTGCTGGGCATCTAATGGCTTTCCCAATGAACTCATTGTTAATATCTTTATAAAGCAATGAGTTGTGTTGTCTAGTGATTAGAGCAAGAACCTCTAGATTCAATCACTGGCTCAGCTGCTTGGGAAAATCAGTCTCCCTGCCTTAGTTTCCCCATCTGTGACATGGATTTAATAATATCTAACTATCTCAGAAGGGTTCCAATCCGTCTTCTACTGGAGCAAGCCCAAGTGGTATTCTCAGGTATGACACTGAGCTCTTTGCACTTTTGTTTCCTTTCTGATCTCTGAGTGAAGCTCCTCAGGTGTTAGGCCTCATGGCCTTACCTGTCTCGGTGTGTTTATTTTTGTAAACCATATGTACAGCAGCTTCTCTACATAGTGTCTTTATTCAGGCAAAAAAAAATAATATGTGTCTGCAGTGGTTAGCAGGACGTCACCTGCTGCAGTTGCCAACAATGAACAAACAAAAACTAGCCAGCTACACGTTTCCTTGTTTAACTATTATTATTATACACATTGTAGCATTTTCTCCCATTTTAAATATTTATTACCCAATTTACAAAAGCAACAATAATACTTAGTAATACATTTCAAATAGCAAATAATAAGCACATAAATAAATGGATGATCTCAGTCACAATTTACACTGTATAATTCCACTGTGTAGGTGGACCATTTCTCACACATAGATGCCTCAATTCAACCTCTGCAAAAAGTAATTCCATTGTCAGTGCTGCTTTTTCAGGAACAACTTTTGGTTCAAACTTGTCATGCTGTGATATGGTAACTTGAACACTCTGTCCGTGAGGCTGATCTTGTGTCAGGCTTCTGCCCCTCAAGGCTTCCAGAAACTCGTGCTGAACCTAAATGGGAATTCTCCAGTGATAATTCCATTGCTTCTATACTAACATCTCCAGTGTTTAACACAATCCTTTCTCTCAGTTGATCCACATGTCAGTATACAATCCTGCCATCTCCCAGAATTGCCATGTAGGAGACTGGTCCTGTAACATCTTGAATGATAACTGGCATCCTGTTGGGACAAGGACCAAAGGTTTTAAAATAGCTTCACCAACAGTAAAACTATGTTCTTTAGCATGTTCGTCATGTTCTGCTTTTGCTTCTGTTGTTTTGGTTGTATTCTTCCCATTAAGTATGGATGCATAATGTCTAACCTTAGTTTCCTTCCATTAAAATCTCCATGAGGGACAGGCCTGTGGCTGACTTAGGGTGACCAGATGTCCTGATTTTATAGGGACTGTCCCAATTTTTCTTATATAGACTCCTATTACCCCCCTTCCCCACTTCCTGTTTTTTCACATTTACTGTCTTGTCACCCTAGGCTGACTAGAGTGTTATCTGATGAGTAAATAGGTAATGAGATGCTTTCAAATCTGTAATACATCCAGGTATTTTTAATAACCTCTTTAAATGATAGGATGATGGCTGATAAGATGCCAACATAACATGTTGGATGTTGTTTTGCTTCACAAACCTTTAGAATTCTATGCTAGTAAAATAACTTCTATTATTTGATACAAGCCTTTCAGGTAAACCAGGGATACTATCACTAGTTCTTACTTTTTCTAGTGACTTCACTAGTGGATGTATTCATGGAATAGATGTCTACCCATTTGGAATGTTTATCCACTAGTATTGAAAACATTTTTCCCAGACATGGTCCAGCATAAACGATATGCACACTCTTCCAGGTCTTATCTGGCCACTCCCAAAGATGGAGCAAGGTCACAATATAGGAGCTTTTTTAGTCTCTTGATAAATATAACAGCCTTGCACTTTACTGTCAATATCAGGCCAGTTTCCTATAACCTGTTGAACACTTCTGCTAAATGATGTAAATGTTCTGTGTCTGTGGAACCAGTGATTAGTATAACATTGAGATCTACTGCCATTTGTGGAATTCACTGAATCAATCTCTCCACGGTTCTTTGGAAAATAGCAGGGACTGAGGACACACCAAAAAGCAACTGATTATATTTAAACAGTCCTTCGCAACTATGAACAGTGTCACACTGCTTGGAATTTTTTTCCAGAACAATCTGTTGGTTGACAAGGCTCATGTCTAACATGATGAACAAGCTCCCCTGCCAACACTGCGAACAGATCCTTAATTTCTGGAATTATGTACTGTTCTAATTGTGAGACCCTATTTACAGTCAGCTTATGGTCACCACATATGTATGTGGAGTCACACGACTTCAACGCTGGTATTATTACTGCAGCCCATTCAGAAAACTTAACAGGTTAAATAATACCAGCTGCCTGTAGCCTTGTGTTTCCTGTGTGCTATTTTCACCTGCCCAGGCTCCTGTGGCTTGTGATTGTAAATCCTGTTCAGTTTTATTTGCAGATCCCGCAGCCTGGGCCAATTTTAGAGCTGTTTCAAATGTTAACTGTGGTTCAGACAATAATATCCTTTGCATTTTGTCATCATCAATGCCACAAACTAATCTGTCTCTTAGGTTTGCGTCAGGCTCACACCATAATTACAATCTTGAGAGAGCTGCCTCAGTGCTGCCAAGAATTTCCCTACTGTTTCCTCTGCTTTCCTTGACTGAGAGTTAAACTTAAATCATTCTATTATTTCACTGGGTGTTGAGTTGAAATGATTTCTTAACAGATTTACTAGCTCATCAGAAGTTTTATTTCCAGTTTTTCTGAGAGTTAACAGGTTTCTATTTAAACTGTAAGTCTTGGCCTCTACACTGCTGAGTAGGATAGCTTTCTTCTTACCTTCATCAGCAGTGAAAAAATAAGACATTTCACAGTATTCTTCTCAAGTTTGGTGTTGCAGATTAAATGGTGAAATAATCCTAGAGGTTGCAGCCATTTCCCCTGTATTTGTAAGAGTTTGTAGGCCTAACTTACAGATGACTTCCCAGGTCGTCTTTCTTTCTTTCTTTCTTTCTTTGGAGGTTCATATCCATCTCGTTGCCACATGTTTTGTTGTAAACATACATACAGCAGCTTCTTAGGTACTAATAGTCTTTTTTTCAGGCAACACATCTATGTCTGCAATGGGTCTGTAGATCCCCACTTCCTGCAGTTATTGACAATGAACAAACCAAAACTAGACAGCCACTCATTTCCTTTTTTGACTATCTGCTCACTCCCCCAATGGTCAGTTCATTATACACATTATAATAGGGTGGAATTTCATAACTCCTCCACTATGAGACCTGCATCTGAATACAACAACATGTCTATGTCAAAGGTTTATTAACACTCAGGTCCAACTGGACAACTGGCCACCTTCGGGAGCTTGTGACCAGTGACAGTGCCAAACAGCCTTTTTAGAATACGTAGGTTTATGTAGCAAATAGGACAAAAGAGTAAAGAAAATTAATTTAAAATAACAGTCTACACACTTATTTAAACTTATTTAATTTTATGTTTCATTGAAAGCCAAGTTAGATAGGCTTCCCTCTTGAGTTACAGGAACAGAACAGACCTAACTTACATTCTTCTAGCAAGCCCAGGAGCGCTTATGACCCATTCTGGTCTCAATTTTCCTTCCAGATATGTTCCTCAGCCTATTTCTACACTATAGACCTTACAGTGGCACAGCTGTAACATTGCAGCTTCACTGCTATAAGATCTCCTGTGTAGCCACTCTGTGCCAATGGGGGAGACATAGCACTGTCCACACCGGTGCTTTTGTCTGTGAAACTTATGTCAGTTAGGCCCGTGTTTTTTCACATCCCTGACCATCATTTTGCCAAAAAAGTGCTAGTGTAGACAAAGCCTCAGTCTGTTTCCTTCCATTAGGGAAACTGCCCTTTCTCAAAGCCCTACCCTCAAAGCCCTCTCTCTCCCTAAAACCTTTGTTAAAAGGCCTAGATATGAAGTTGTTCTTTTTCTGCAGACTGCTTTTTTCCCTGTTGACCAGCCCAGCCCATCAAGGAAATGACCTTGTGATAGTTGCTCCTTTGTTTGGCAATTTGGTCTATTCAGCCTTCATAGTTTACAATCACAGGCCTTATGAGGGTGTTTCATCAGTTAAGACAGAGCCGATCACAACACGTCTTCTAATCTTCTCTCGCTCTGGCCATCCTTCGCCATGCTTGTCCATATCTCCTTGTTAGGAAATCATCTCACCTCTTTGGAAGCCGACCACGTGGCCATTTCAGTTCTTGTGGATACCATTCAGATATAGCTGCAGTCCATCTGTTGTTACTGAGTCGGACCACATGTCACCCCCACCGCATTTTGCCGAGCCTGCTTTCAACAACAACAACATCTCGCACTCCAGACTGCTGCCTAATTATTTCATTGGGGATGTGATCGTGAAGCGAAATGCCCAAAAATGTTTGTTCCATAGCCCTCTGTGTGACAGACAGTTGTCCTTCAGTCTTCGTCAGCGACCATGTTTCACTGCCGTGTAGCATTGTGGGAAGCACGGTCAAGTTACAAAGATTCATACAAGTTGTTTTGCTGATCTTTCCTTGGAGGATGTCCCTGATGTCGTTGAATGCACACCATCCAGCTTTTTTTCTGCATGACAGTTTGCCTTTCTGATCGTGGCACATGTTGACTTTCTGGCTTAAGTTAAATGTATTTGTTGACCTCTTGGATCTGCTCTCCTCCAAGAGTTATTTGGGTTCTGATCTCATATATTTTGTTTTCAACTGGTTCATTTTTAATCCAACTTGTCTACTTTTGTGTTCAGTTCTTTAAGCATTCTCTCAAGCTGGACTGTATTTTTGGTTATCAGCACTATATCATCTGCAAACCTGAGATGCTTTAGCTGCTCACCATTGATATTAATCCTGCCTTTCAGGTCTGCTCATCGAAAAACCAATTCAAGACAGGCTGTGAATAATTTTGGTGAAACTGTATCTCCTTGGTTCACTTCTTTCTAGATAGGGATTCAGAGGGGAGTACTGAACAGCGATATAGCCGTGCTGCAGCCAGAGTTCGTTTCCTTTAATAATGTGATATATTTTGCGCTGATGCCCTGTTCTGAAAGGGCTTCAAGAACAGCGTTAGTCTCCAAGCTATCAAATGCCTTCTTGTAGTCCATGAAGGCAATGCACAAAGGGAACTTGTATTCCCTTGAACGCTCTAGTAGTTGGCTTAAAGTAAAGATGTGGTCTATCGTGCTGTAATTTCTTCGAAAACCAGCCTGCTCTCTAGGTTGCCGTTCATCCAGGTTTTCCAACAATCATTTTGTTATTATTTTGGTGAACAACTTATAGACATGCAAAAGTAGGCAGATCAGACGATAGTTCTTTAGATTTTCTCAATCGCCTTTCTTATGCAGCAAGATGGTATTGGACTCTTTCCATCTGGACAGTATCTTCTGGATTTCCAGATAATGGCTGAAACTTTGGGCGAGAGCTTTCCAGAGTTCCTGACCTCCCGTCTTAAGCACTTCTGCTGTCAGACAGTCCTTGCCTGGAGGTTTCTCTTCTTTCATTTGATGGACTGCATGATGGACTTCGCTGATGAGAACCGGGAGTATGTGTTCATAGGTTTGTTGAAGTGATAGCATTGGGACATCTATATAGGATGCAAAGAGCTGGGTGCAGAAGTCCCTGCAGATTGCCTCCATCTCTGTTCAATTAGTTATTGATTCTCCATCTTTGTTCTTCAAAGCCGATAATGATGACCTATACAATGCCAGTTCCCGTTTACATTTTTTGAGACTTTTACAATCTTCAGCAGCTCTTAGGAGCTTTTTGGTTTGAAATTTCTCGAAGTCTTCCTTCAGCTTCGTTCATATGAGCTTGCAGAGAAGGGAGTACTCAAGCTTGTCACTGCCATTTCTTTTCATTTTCCTCCTCTTCTCCAATAAGGTCTTTGTATTCTCTGAGATTCTTCCACTAGCTCTTTTTGGTCTTTCACACTCAGCTGATTTCACAGACCATTCCAGTCTCTTGCTGAAGTTCTCATACTCATCGTCACAGTCATCCAAGAGGCTCCAGTCTTCCCTGGAAATGTTTTCCTTCAGGATTTCCTTGTCAAAAGCTACTGGTTAGTGCCTTCTGTTTGCCATACACAGCACCTATTTCTCCACCTTCACAGTGAACATGAATCTGGCTTTCAGCAGGCGATGATCACTACCGATGTTAAATGATGGTACTACTGAAATATCCTGCACAATGCGTTGTCTATCAGAAAGTAATAGATTTCATTCTTTGTCTTCATGTTTGGTGAGATCCAAGTCTATCTCCTGTTGGCCTTCTTTCGGAACACGGTGCTACCAATGAACATTCTTCTTGTCTCTGCCAATATAGCTAGTCGTTCTTGCGCATTTCATTCTTCGATACCATACCTTCCTATGAATTTTTCGCCTTCTCTCCCTTTTCCAACCTTGGTGTTAAAATCTCCCATCACAATTGTATGTGTGGAACTCTGAGTGAGGGTTTCCTCCATTTCCTGATAGAATCCTTCCACATCATCATCTTCACATGCACTTGTGGGAGCATAGATCTGGATGATTTTGAGGGTGCTGTTTTGTTCAGTTGGAGGTCAAGCACCCCGATACGTGATGACTTCAAATGGCATGAGATGATTCCAAAGACCATTCCTTGTTTATGATGAATCCGACTCTTCCAGCTGTCCTCATGCCTTCTCCTTTTCCTAGAATGACCCTGCTTCCATCCCTCCATCTGACCTTCATCTCCTTCTTTGGTTGTGTTTCGCAAACACCCAGCACATCGCAGGCTGTTTTTGCCTTTTCCTCCATTAAATGGTTTATTGATTCCTCCTTCGTCAATGTTCTACAGTTATAAGTGGCAACCTGGCACCTGGCACCTGAGATTCCTTTCAGCCTCTCGTTGATCAATTTTCTTTTTCCTCCCATAATATTTTATCTCTGTTCTGGCTTAGCATCTCCTGGTTCTGGCCTAGACCATAAGCAGAAATAGACAAATACCGATAAAATGGTTGTCCTTGTCATAGTCCTGGGCCAAACAGAGAAGGAATTGATAGAAATATCATGAGTCTATCTATCCAGTGGATTACTTCAGACTCAAGAAGTTTGGTTAATTCATTAAACATCTGAAGATTTTTGTTCTTATCTGGAAAAACAAAACAAAACTGAACTTGGAATATTTTAAGGTCCAGCCATCACTAGTCATGAGTAAGACCCTGGCCTTGTAATAAATGTCATAGAGTTTATGGCCAGAAGGAACCATTAGAGCATATATTCTGGCTTACTACATACCATAGGAAGTGAAACAAATAGGTAAGATTCAATTTACTCTGACTTTATGATAGAACACAATTCACATTCATTGACATTGTAATGTTCCTGCTAATGTGAATGTGCACTGCTGCCCTCTCTAGGTGGCATCAGAGCTATTCAGCTGTCTCTAATACTCCCTAGATGATTAACAACGAAAGGAGGTTTACTTTTAGCTCAGCTGGTAGGGGCCTGTGCTTCTGGAGCACGAGGATGGAAATTCTTTTCCCATTTCACATGTGGACTTCCAAGGGGCTATAGTGTGCAACATGGTGACTAGATGATCGCTGTGAAGTTGCTAGAAGCCAACACATTCATTGCCACTCTGATTTATATAGATCAGGTCTTCAGTTATCACATAGAAGTTACTTGTAATATTATTTCATTAAAAAAAAGACAAAAACACCATTCAGTTATTTGTGTGTGTGTGTGCGAGTGAGCACTCACCAAATAGCTGCTTAAAAAGGGACATATTCTTCAACTGAATATTATATGCAAAGAATGTGTAAGTGCAGTTACCATGGTCACCTTGTTGGATTCCCAAATTGCCAATGTATCATTTAATTTTCCCCAGGGATATCATTTGGAATAAAACCTGCTCTTTGAATAGAGATGTAAGTGAAACGAAATTCTTTGACAGGACTCTTGACTGAAAAGATTTCTATTAGAATCCAATTATGTTAAACTGTGAAATGTTAAAAGCACTTCATCACAATGTACACTCTCCCACCCCTCCTTAAATACAACCCTATGCTTAGTTCATCTACGGCCTTCTTTTAATGGGAGCCCAGAGGAACTGTGTTATGGAGCTGGGGAAACTCAGAAGTATTCATCTCACTTCTTTTAAAGCCAAGTTCCAACCTCTTTAATAAGCATTCTGACAAGGGTAATCAACCAAGTTCAAATGAAAGCCATAAGAGAGCAAAGCAGTGCTACCACAGTGATCGTACTCAGCTTGAACAGCACCATTGTGCCCACAATAATGGTAAAGAGGTTGCTTGCTGGGGATGGAGTACAGTTTGGGGGTGATCTGCTAAGCTCTTTATACTGCACATCCTTGTCAGCACACATTAGGGTGTAAAATTTACCACACACCAATGCAATTGGAGCCTGAGTGTAAGCACAAGTAAGATTATGTCTTAGGAGGAGCCCTCCAGTGTCAGAGGGTAGCTGACCCTTTGACATCTTTTATTACACACCAACCACTATAACAATAGTTTCCGGACAACAAAACGAAACAGAAACATCCAAAATATGTAAATGTAAAAAACAAAGACCAAAATTAATGCAAGAGAACACACCCCGCCGTTCCCTTTTATCATCTACAATTCCCTTGGCAGAAGAACCCTGGCATTGAAGACTTCTTGCATCCTCCAGATACAGTCCATTTGGCATCTTAAGTCCAGCGAAAGCAGAAGTTAACCACAGGTAGTTGCCTCTGCTCAATCCCATTATGGGTCCTCCATCTCTCTGTAAAGTGCTCAGGATTCTGCTTCTGGGGTTCTCCCAAAACTTGGACACAACCCCACGTCCTCAATACACAGAAACAAATCCTTCCATGGAAAATAAAAGACAGGAAAAACAAAAACAAAGGAAAACAATCATATCTAACAACAATAGTAACATACAATCATTTCCAAGGCCCTCTGCCCCTGATGTTATAGTGTCTTTGATGTTGATAGAAGTACAGTGAACTGTACTGTTTGTCCAGCATAATTCTCCCCACCAAACACAATAATTTCTTTCCAATTTCCATCATATCACAAACAAAATCACTCCCCCAAATTGTCTTATTCTTCACCCATTTGCCCTGAATGTGCTCCGAAAGGTTTCTGGGTCAAAAGGTGAGAGGCCAGACAAAAACTTGGATGTACCTCTTCCGCTTCCCCTAGGCAGTGCTTTTTCTCTGCACACCTCAGCACCTCCAGCTTCTTCCAGATTGTATCCACCAATTCATCCAGGCAAGCCCAAATCAGTGGGGTCTCTGGAACACCACCTCATACTTCACTTTCCAGAGGGACATACATACAACTACATTAATGAAATAGAGGGTCTCCTTTACCCAGGGCCATCCCAAGGGAAATCAGCCTGTGCGGGGCCCCTCTTAATATTTTTTATACAGGTGTAATCTGGTTACAGTGTAATCAAGGACAGCTGCTGACCTCAGCTTAAATATTGATAGCACAGAGCTGTATAATTATAATGTTCTTATATTATATTGTAGTTCTTTTTTATAATTATAATGAAGTTCATATAATTTAAAAAAAACCTCACCAATCACCATCAGTGTCATGCTGCTTACATTCTGAAATCCACCTTCCTGAACTTCCTTGCAGTAAACTCACTTCCCAGGTGTATATCCTCTGTGTATTTTTAAAAATGCAACTACACATTCACAACACTGAGAGCCCATGTCTCGGGAACTGGGTGGCTCTTGAAGGGTGTATATGTGTTCTGGTGCTGGGGGACCCCAGAACCCTCCAGCATGGAGGAGGGGCTTTAAGATCTATTTTTTCTGGGGGCTAGGAGGGGTGGGGAGGCGGAAAATCAAATGAAGGGAGTACCCCTGTCCTTGTGGGTGGTGGAGAGAGCAGAGTTGTGGGACCTCAGGTTTTGATACTGCCGGGTTGGGGACCCCAAAGCTGGAGAGCTGAAAGACAAGGAGGACCCTGAGGCAGGGGGGTAATAAGGGCTGGCCCTGGCCTGAAGGTAACATTGGAGGACCCCATCCATTGCTGGGAGAGGGGAGCAAGGGCAGTGGAAGGGGGAGGTGTTGGGTGATGGGAGAGGGATGATGGAGTCTACTGGCAGGCACTTACCCATGCTAGGGGTGAGGGCGCCCCCTGTACTGGAGTAGGGTCCTGCTGGAAAAGAGAAGGGACATTCTGAGGCAGAAGGGCAGGGTCAGAGTCAGCCTGGTCAGCCAACCCTGGCACTAATGGTAGGGGGGCACTAGGACCCTGTGGCGGCAGGTGATGCTGGGAGGAGGCAGAGCGGAAGGGGCTGGGGCCGGGTCACTCACTGCTGCTGCCACAGAGACTGAGCCCAAGGCCAGGAGGCTGCAGGCAAGAAAAAGAAATAAACACCTGGGCTGGTGTGTGCAGGGCACGGGCCAAGAAGGCTAATGGCATATTGGGCTCCACTAGTAGGAGCATTGCCAGCAGATCGAGGGAGTCTCCCTCAGAAGCAACATAGATTTTACTTGTTCAATAAAAACAAAACAAAATGAAAAAGGAAAAAAAAACACTTTCTATCAATAGCAGATATGTTACCAACCTGAGATTCTAAAAGCTCCAAATTCACGGGTAATGTCAGCTCAGAGCAAGAAATCTGGGGGCTGGAATAAATGGCATCTTTTAAAATCAATACTATATAGACATGAAGTGTGTCTCAATACCTGTCATTTCAGTTTCCACAGCATCTAATTTCAAGCTGCTTGCTCTCAGTAGATGTGCTTTTGTAGTGTATTTTATTTTATTCATCTAAGCATTTGGTCTAATTACTCCAGATTTTGCTCCTAGTAGGAAACACAGAGTCAATGATCTCCTCCATTATATTATATCCTGCCATGGAGCTGGGTTAGAGGCACAGAAAAACAAATATTCAAATGAAGAATCAGAGTTGGTTCTCCAGCCCAGTACTGTAGAGTGATGCCCAATGTGGGCCCAATTCTCAAATATGGAAATCTGAATTATGGGAATCCTATATTTGGATTCTTAGGAACTTAGGTCTGGAAATTAGGCATTTGTCCACATAAGTATTCATCTGAGCTAAATATGAGGTTTTGTATTTCCTGTTTCATTGCCCAAGTCTGAAGGCTGGGCTTCCCTGTCTTCCTGCAGTCTTGGCCATTTATGAGTATACCTATTCTGCTAGAGAAGAGCATCATCTTTAGAGGAAATCAGTGTTATATAAAACAACTCGTCTTACAAGGCAGACATACTCCAGCAGAACAGAGGAACTTTTCAGTCCATAAGGCTGTAATTCCAAGTGAGTGGATATGGATCCGAAATCTAAAGGAAAGGAGAGGAAAGCTGGAGGAGTAAACAGCATCTTCATGAAATATGGGGATGAACCTAATTAGGAATGTCTAGTGCCTAGCAGCAAGGTCCACTCATCACTGCTGGGGATACCTTAAACGGGGTCGAGAAAGAGAGACAGAATATAATATAGCTCATCAGCCGTGGCCTAATTAAAGCTGAATGGCGTGATCTGTATTTAAAATCTGGGGCACAAGGCCACCGTGTATTTTCTTAGCTAAACATATGGTCAGAAAACATGTGTTTGACTCACTCCTGTGTTTTGCTTTGGAATGTGACATTGTTCTATTACATCTGTTGGTAGGATGAGTTAAATTAAGCTTGAAATTGCATGAGAAAAGTCTGGCTCAGGGAAATTCTGCAGCTATTATGACCATGATTTGACAGTGGCAGAATGTACTGCAACTCTGTAACAGAGGACTCAGAGCAGCAGGCAAGAGGCACAAAGGAATAAATGAGACTCTGGATACCTGTCCCTTTGTTTGGAAAGGCTTTTGAGACTCTCTGCTGAAATTCACAAGCTTGTCTTTAGTGTGTGAGGGTAACAAAGGACAACAACAAAAAGTCATGGTCATGAAACAATAAAAAGGAATTCTTCAGAAATACCCATTAGGTCCCCCCTGTTTTGCTACTGGTATACTCCTGTGGCTACTAGTTTGAAATGCATGTCTGAAAATAAAATGGGGAAGGGGTTCTAGTGGCAACCACGGTGTAAATGCAAAGTAATATGCTGATCAGTGGTAAGGCAGTAATGAAAAAATGATCATGAGCATCAGAGACGGTTGGAGTACCATTGGGCTAAAATAGTTTCTGGATCTTGAATCCCAGCTATAGGAATATGCTGAATTTATTGCATTCATTTTCTTCCTCCCCGTAGCTGGTGGGTGAAAAAGGGATGAAACCTTGGCTCCATGCTTTCCCTCCCCATGCCCTTCCCCTACTCTCCCTGCTTGCTGGCCAGAGTGGCTGAGTGAATGCAAGAGTGAATCGGGGTGGCGGTGAAGTAATTTACTGCTTGTATAGACCAGCAGTAGATTCCACCCAGGAGGAAGCAGGAAGGCATTGTAACTCAGAAGCATGTCTCCTAATCATAGTTCTTCCTGGAGTGGAGTAGTTTATTTGCCACCCCTTGTCAAGGTTTCACCTAAACTAAAAATCTAGATCACAGTGGATCAAGAATGACTACTAGTGATTTGCCAGAGAGTCATGTTTTGCGAGGGTCAATGTGTAATGCTTTTTCTGAAGCAGGATGAGTTTATGGGGATTGGTCCTATAGTCATGTAAAATGATTGTGAGTTCTAGGGTCAACTTTCTTCTTGTGAGGAAAACAGCCATTCAAGACCATTACTAGTTTTCATGTTTTTTCTTTCTTGAAATTTGAAGCCATCTATTCAGAGGGTCAAGGACCTGAACACTGTAGGTATATAGATGAGTACTCTGGGAATGCACAATGAATGAAGGCGGTGCACAAACTCCTACCTATCTTACAAAAAAAGTAAAAGGAACAGGAGTACTTGTGGCACTTAGAGATTAACAAATTTATTTGAGCATAAGCTTTCGTGGGCTATAGCCCACTTCGTCAGATGCATGTAGTGGAAAATACAATAGGAAGTTATACATATACACAGAGAACATGAAACAATGGGTGTTACCATACACACTATATGATCAGTTAAGGTGAGCTGTTATCAGCAGGAGAGAAAAAGAACTGTTTGTAGTGGTAATGAAAATGGCCCATTTCCAGCAATCGACAAGGAGATGTAAGGAACTGTGTGTGTGTGTGTGGGGGGAATAAACATGGGGAAATAGTTTTACTTTCTGTAATGGCCCATTAGGTAGTTTTCTTTACATTCAGGAATTATTTTCTTCTAAGTTATATAGAAAAATTAATAAATGATTCTATTTGTATATAGTATAATTTAATCCTGATACTGGTTCTAGTTGTTAGATATCTTAAATCTGTTTGCTTTCTCTTATACTTACTTCAACATCAAATGCAACATTTATGGTCCACTCAGGAGTATTTAACAAGTGTAGTAAGCAGATGACAAAGCCTTGTCTATATTTTCTGGCAGCAGCAGTATCTTGTTGGGTCAGGTTTGGGTTTCCTAGCAAGTTTCTTGTCTGTTTCCTTTTCTGGTGGAAAACTAGCCTCTGGAATAGAGACTAATTTTCTTATTATTGTTGATTTTTGACCTGGGAAATCTCTTATATTATAAGAAACATGGACCATATTGTGATGTTGAAAAGAAAATTGATGATTGAGCTCTTAATTTTCCATGCTTAGCTTTGTTTGTGATAATAAGATCTGAATACCTGTCCTAATGCTCTATGCACATTAATTTCCACCTCTTTATACCATTTCCCCTAGTAAAAACAAGTTAACAAAAAGTGTTATTTCACCTGTGTCCATAATCTGCGTAGAATTCTGTTGTAGTATTGTAAGACTCTGTAATGAGGAGATCTTTTTCTGCATGACATGCTCAAGAGGAAAAAAAAAAATCAAAGTTGGCTAATACGCTATTTCTTTTTGGGCACAAAATATGAATTAAAGGTGGTCTTTTATACTTTTGCATGCTTCAAAGTGAAAAAAAAATAGCTGGATGTGAATTTGCCCCAAACAAATTGGTGACGACTTGTCACCATTTCAAAGCTCTAGATATTTATTATTTAATATTTTTTGCTATTTTCACTATTAAATCTGACTAGAAATTGTGATTTCATTATAGTTCCCTCCTGATTTCTAGACCCAAATATTTTAGATCTATTCAGATAATCTGAAATAATTTATAATATATTCATCTAAATATATTAGATGAATATAATATATTGTATAAACTCCTGGAGGTTTGCATATCCTTGTTTGAAGTCTAAACAATTTGCTTGCGTACACATTTTAGTACCTAGATGCAGACTGTGTCTATTTAACTACAGTAGGTGGCCTGCTGTAGCTGTGTCGCTTTATGACATGTAACCTTAGATTCTAAAAGATATGCACATGCATGAGATCATGAACTCTATATGGCAGGACAGACAATGAAACCAAGTGCCAAGGCAATTAGCGAATACACGGAGTGGGTGTGGGAACAATCTTTTAACAAGGTTGTAGGATGGCTGCAGAGCTGCTCAAGAAAGATTATTTAATTCTCATAGTCTTCAGGCTGCTTCTGGGTAGGGCAGATGCTGTGCTGAATATTCAAGTTCTGGATTTTCCCCTTAAAGAATAATAGCTACAATGAATATAGTAATAATTATACATGTTTCTTCAAGAGGATAACCACCATTCAGTAAAATTGGTAGTACAAAGTACTGTAGAAAGGGTAAATGAGGAAAATAATGGAAATCGTGTGTTTCAGTTCACTAGTGGATCCAGCCAGCCCCGGATACTTGTTGAATGGGTTACCTAGAGAGGTGGTGGAATCTCCTTCCTTAGAGATTTTTAAGGTCAGGCTTGACAAACTCCTGGCTGGGATGATTTAGTTGGAAATTGGTCCTGCTTTGAGCAGGGGGTTGGACTAGATGACCTCCTGAGGTCCCTTCCAACCCTGATATTCTATTATTCTATGAAAATAAACATATAGTAGAATTGGGTAGTATTCCACTGATAACACTGAATATCATAGTTTGGTAGTTTTGATAAATTGGCATTAAGACTCTGAATTTACTACATTAATAATGGTTGGATTGAAGACTAGCCAAGAAGAGTCTTCCTCCAAAACACAAAAACGAATCCTTTACATTAGAGGAAGAAAATGAAATTTTGGCACAAGCTATTTTATTCCCAGTGTGAAATTTAATAACTGCTGTTGCATAGTAGACCTAAATCTTTGTTCTGCTGAAGTGAGTGGCTAAAGTTCCCTATTTTTGGTCTTTAATCATAGAATCATAGGACTAGAAGGGAACTTGAGAGGTCATCTAGTCCAGTCCCCTGAACTCATGGCAGGACTAAGTACTATCTAGACCACTCCTGATAGGTGTTTGTCTAACCTGCTCTTAAAAATCTCCAAAGATAGAGATTCTACAACCTCCCTAGGCAATTTATTCCAGTGCTTAACCACTGTGACAGTTAGGAAGTTTTTCCTAATGTTCAACCTAAACCTCCCTTGCTGCAGTTTAAGCTCATTGCTTCTTTTCCTATCCTCAGAGGTCAAGAAAAGCAATTTTTCTCCCCTTCTAACAACAGCTTTATTTACTTGAAAACTGTTATCATGTCCCCCCTCAGTATTCTCTTTTCCAGACTAAACAAATCCAGTTTTTTCAATTGTCCTTTATAGGTCATGTTTTTTCTAGACCTTTAATCATTTTTGTCACTCTTCTCTGGATTTTCTCCAATTTGTCCACATCCTTCCTGAAACGTGGTGCCCAGAACTGGATACAATATTCCAGTTGAGGCCTAATCAGAACAGAGTAGAGATGAAGAATTACTTCTTGTGTCTTGCTTACAACACTGCTGCTAACACATCCCAGAATGATGTTCACTTTTTTTTTTTTTTTGGCAACAGTGTTACACTGTTGACTCATATTTAGCTTGTGGTCCAGTATGACCCCCAGATCTCCTTTCACAGTACTCCTTCCTAAGCAGTCATTTCCAATTTGGTATGTGTGCAACTGACTGTTACTTCCTAAATGGAGTAATTTGCATTTGTCCTTATTGAATGTCATCCTATTTACTTCAGACCATTTCTCCAGTTTGTCAAGATAATTTTGAATTTTAATCCTATCCTCCAAAGCACTTGCAACCCCGCCCAACTTGTTTTCATCCACAAACTTTATAATTGTACTTTCTATGCCATTATTTAAATCATTGATGAAGTTATTGAACAGAACCAGACCCAGAACTGATCCCTGCAGGACCCCACTTGTCATGTCCTTCCAGGATGACTGTGAACCACTGATAACTACTCTCTGAGAACGGTTTTCCAACCAGTTTTGCACTCATCTTGTTGTAGCTCCGTCTAGGTTGCATTTCCTTACTTTACTTATGAGAAAGTCATGTGAGACAGTATCAAAAGCTTTACTAAAGTCAAGATGTACCACATAAGCCACTTCTCCCTTATCCATAAGGCTTGTTACCTTGTCAAAGAAAGCTATCGGGTTGTTTTGACACAATTTGTTCTTGATAAAGCCATGCTGAGTGTTACTTATCACCTTATTATCTCTTAGATGTTTGCAAATTGATTGCTTAATTATTTGCTCCATTATCTTTCCTGGTACAGAAGTTAAGCTGACTGGTCTGTAAGTCCCCAGATTGTCCTTATTTCCCTTTTGATAGATTGGCACTATATTTGCCCTTTTCCAGTCTTGTGGAATATCTCCTGTCTTCCATGACTTTTCAAAGAGAATCGCTAGTGGCTCAGATATCTCCTCAGTCAGCTCCTTGAATATTCTAGGATGGATTTCATCAGGCCCTAGTGACTTGAAGACATCTAATTTTTCCAAGTAGTTTTTAACTTGTTCTCTCCATATTTTAGCATCTTCAGATTCTACCTCATTTTCACTGTCATTCACTGTCTTAGACACCCAATCACCACAAACCTTCTTAGTGAAAACCAAAACAAAGTCATTAAGCAACTCTGCCATTTCCTCATTTTCTCTTATTATTTTCTTCCTGTCATTGATTAATGGGCCTACCCTGTCCTTGGTCTTTCTCTTGCTTCTAATGTATTTGTAAAATATTTTCTTGTTACCCTTTATGTCTCTAGCTAGTTTGATCTTATTTTGTGCCTTGGTCTTTCTAATTTTGTCCGTAATACTTGTGTTATTTTTTTATATTCATCCTTTGTAATTTGACCTAGTTTCCACTTTTTATTGGACTTTTTAAAAAATATTTTCATAAGCATCTGAAGATCCTAACTTTTTTCATAAGAGAGTGATTTATTGGAGTAGCAATATGGCAAGAACTAGTTATTTATTCTTTCATTCTTGTCTATAAAAATGTACCTATCCCAATGGCTCCTTCAAAAATTATATTCAAAACATATTGTACCAACAGAAAGAAATTCTTCCACTACAATAACCTTGCCTTCTTAACTTCTAATTCAGACCTGGCCAAAGCAATATGATCACCCATGATGACATGCAAAGCACTTCTTCAAATATGTATATCTTTTAGTCTAAATTTACATGCTTTTGGTTGCTGTAAGTGAGCCAAATCCTTACATATTTACACATCATGAAACCCAGCAAAACACTCTGATTGCTCTGGTCACAGCCAGTAAGAATATGATAAACACTTAAAATTTGAATACCACAATGGTGAGTGCTGCTAGAGAGAAAATGTTGAGAGAGAGAGAGAGATGGAGTTCTCTTTGAAACAATTTGCCCATCTGATTCTTGCATTTTATTAACCAGGAAACTGGAGCTGCATTGCTGCTCACACAGTCAAAAATTAATCAAATATTTCAACATTTTCCACTACATTAACATTCTGACCAGTACTAGAATTATAGATTTTATTTCATCTTGAACCACATAACTCATTTTCATGCATGACATCCCAGCTGATTGGAAAGCTGGGCTATAGCTGGAAGGGATCCAGTTGAGCCAGATCCAGTAGCAAGTGCTAAGCTTTGACACACTACCCTTGAAGGGAATATTTGAAACAAAATTAAAATTTGTCTGCCAAAATTGAACATGTTACACTATTTAGTATCTAATTACTAGAGGCATCTCAGAAGTGCAGGTTTATCTCTGTTCCAGTCCACTCATTTTAAAATGTTGACTGTAGGTTCTATAGTTTGCACTAAATCCTGTAGGTTTCAAGATGAAATAAGAGCTCTTCACGCAAATTGCATGCTTAGAAGTCTCCACTTTTATCAAGAAACACAGTATAGAAAACTATGGTATGATGGAAGCAGTCATTTCTCTATCATAGTCTTTAATGACATTTCATATCCATGCAAACTTGCCAGTGTACTAACTTTAGCGGTGAAAAGTGTAGACAAGGTCCATTAATATCCACTTGTCTCTTGCCTTATCCTTAAGTTGTAAGCTCTTTGAGGTAGGGACAATATGTTCCTTCTGTGTTTGTACAGTGTCTAGAACAATGTGGACCTATTTCATGATTGGGGTTTCTAGGGACTATTGTAATATGAATAACCAATAATAATAATAATAACAAGGCTCCAGGAGGCCACCCATGTTTTCAGCACCATGTTACACAGCTCTCTTAAGCCTGGCTCTACATAATACTGTGCTTAAATGGTGGTACTCTGGGCTATGCTGTTGCTCCCTCTGCTGTGACCACCTTGTGGATCTGAACCTGTGTTAGCAACGGTGGGGTATGTTATTAAAAATATGTCCCAGTGTAGATAAGTCCATGTTAAGAAGCCACTTCAAGGAAAAATTAGAATTCCAATTAAAACATTTTAATTAAACAGGATAATTACTAATATTAAAAATTAGAATGAATTATTTATGGGAGGTATTAGAAACAAGCCACCTTGAGCTTTTTAAGGCCACCTTTAGCTTAGATACAAGGTCCTGATTAAGGAGAAACTATTTTTACACAGAATGAAGGGTCTCATCCAAAGTCCATTAATGCTAATGAAATCCTTTCAGTTCTTCTAAATGGGCTTTATATCAGTTTCTCATGTAGTAAATTTGAACTAGTGGAGTTTGCAGAAATAGATGGCACCAAGATCCTACATTCACAGCCCATTTTCAAACTCAAGCTTGTTACCACCATGAAGTGGAGATTGCTGTTAATTGTTCAAGAACTCAAAGGAGAGTGACACTCTTCCATAAGTGCCCAGCCAGCCTCCACAGTGCTCCCAGCTCCAGCAGTCTGTACTAGCCTGGAACTTGTGAGACTTGGGTTCACTTTCTTGCTCCATAACAGACTTCCTGTGTGATGCTGGGCACCTTAGTTTCTCCATACCTTGGTTCTGTGAAAGATACTTCCTAACCTCACAGGAGTGTTATGTGGACAAATAAATAAATAATAATAATAATAATAATTAATAATTAATAAACAGAGTGTAAGGTGCTCAGATACTATCATGATGGGGACTGTATGAGTAACATAGGTAGAAACAAAACTTTGATAGGTAATTGAGAGGCTGTTCCTAGAGTAAGTGATGGTGTCAGAGAGAGCAGCAAAGAGAACCTAAAGAGCAGGAAGAAGCCCAAGAAGTAATCGGGAAAAAATATAGGCAGAAGAATAGTTATGGCATACTTTAGTGCTTCTAAAATAAAGAGGAGGAAGATCATTTTGATATGCCCTTCTAGAAGAACTTTATGACCATTAGTCTGCTTATGGCCCTTAGTCTGACTGCTCTACTTTCCTGAGTCATTTTGCATTCATGATAGTCTCTGCTTAAAATGAGACCAAATCTGTCCTCATGTGCATAGTGTCTGATAGAAAGACATCAAAGTGAGCAAAAGAGCAGATCACATAAGTTAACATAATGAATTTAAATAGGTGTATTTTCAAACCTCTGTGCAAGGTTCTATTCGTCAAACCTCAACTCTCATCAAAGCCAATGGGATTCACTCAACTAAAACTTCACATCTTACTTTGAAAATGTTTTCCCCTCAGGAAACATGTTGGGGAAAAAATAAAAAGAGTTTTATGTATAGCCAAGTAACACCTAATTTTTAATTTACTTGTCAGATGCTAATTACTGCAAGTCTTCTAATCAGGCATCATCCTCTGAAATAAAACTTACTTTAGAAACAAATTTGCTTAATCTGATTTGTCCTAATCAGGCCTGGATCATAAAGGTTAAAATTTGAGTACTTAAATATTAAAGTGTTTTCAGTAGTATTCATGTGCTTTTCTCTTTCTGGAGTGAGTGCTTCATGAGAATCAAAGTCTACAATAGCCTAGATGACAGTTGAACTGCCACTTCTTGATCACCTTTCATTACTGGACTGTCCTGGGGAGCCACCTCTGTAGATTTTTGAATTTCATGCACTGGACATATTACAAACAGCTTCACTTCAAAGATAACAAAGATTCCTATGAAACAGGAGTGTATCTGTGGAAAATAAGGACTTGACATAGGATATGAGAGATCACACATTGGCTAAGATCAAAGGCTTGTCTAAATGATAATGAAAAACTGGCTCATCAAAGCTTTGTTTAATCTTTATGCGTGTTAAATATCAGCTAATTTTCTTCTAACAGAAAAAGAATCCCTGGTTTTCTGTGGGTGGGAGCAGGAGGGTAAGAAGGCAGGGACCTTATCTTAGCACAGGGTCTGTAGTATCCAATACCATTTTATTAGCCAGCATACAGTTCCTAAGATCACATATTGGAAATGGAAAAGATCTTACTGCAGTAATTCTTCTTATTAAAGTGCCTAATTATGGCTCAGTTGCCTAACTTAGATACTCACATTGAAAATATAGTTTTATTCACCTGACGAATACTATCAAAGTGAAGCAAATGGAAAGTCCATATAGGCAGAAACTGTCATGGAATTTCCAAATCCTGCAAAAAGCAAAGAAAAATGTTTGTCCCTTCTTTAAAAGGAATAATGTTCATAACGTCCGAGCCTGAGTCTTGACAGACTTAGTCATCTGCTAAAGCTATTTCAGACTTCTCTCTACCATTAACATTATTAAGCCTAACATACCTCCCTACCCAACTCTAGTTGTGCAACCTCATTTTATGTTATTTTTCTCCAATTTATGCCATAGTCTTATCTGTGTTTAATAGTGCAGATGTTTAACAACATGTCATAATAAAATACATAATAATGATGTGTGGCACTGTTCAAACATCAGTGATTTAATTATAAATACAGTAATATCTAAGTTCAGAAGTTATGGGAAATTAAAGACACATTCTTTAAGGAGCTGGCCTCTCTTTTGCACAATTACATAGATGCTTTTGTCTAGGCCACTCTTAGATTTTACAGGTTAAATTTAACACAGACTTCTGTCGTCCTCTGTTACAAAGACCTGGGAGAGAGCTTCCAAGGTGGAAAAACTGCCATGAGGAGTTGAAGTTAGGAGAGCAGAAAGTAGCCATAATCTCCTCTGCACTGAGAGGCTAATAGGGGATATGCATTCTAAAAAAGTGGGCAGAATTGGCTAGGAATCACCGGCATGTCAATGGGATGTGTTTACTCAGAACTTCATTACTGTCCCTGTTAGTAGGACTCCTCTAGAGCCCTTGGTGGGATTGAAAGACTTCTCCATCTGGTAAAATCTGACATGGAAGTCAGGCATCAATCCTGCCTGACTGTGCCCTGGGTGAGCCCCCATCTGCCTCATGGGAGAAGTAGTTCCCAACTCACTGTGACATATTCAGTTGTTCTACAATACAAGTGATGCAAAAAGAATCAAAGGTTCCCAGGTTTTTCAACTGTATCACTTTAGTAGAGTAAGACATCATATGTAGCAAGCCAATGAACTCTAAGTCTCTGTGCTGGGGCCTGGTTAGTCCTCACAACCTGATGCCCATTTAATTGTGCATGGTCTAAAGTGCAGTGGAACATGGGCCACTCTGAATCCAAGAGTTTGAGAGGCAGGGAATTGAAACAGCCCACGCTTCATTGTATAATATATCACATCTAATGAATTACAGAAATCAGAGAGGTGATAGCCTTCTTAGGTCATTTCTGTCTACCAACAACAAAAGGCAATTCCCTACAGGAATATTCTCTAAAGGTGCTTTATCCAGCCTAGTTTCATAAGTCTGAGGCTATGAGACTTCTATGTTGCTATAGCCTAATAGATCTCAGTATCAGGAAACTTTCTCTGATGTCTAAACTTTTCCATTCTGATTTTGTTTTAATGAGAGATAAATAGTACAGATACACTAGAGTCTAGTACAGGTAGTAAGCAACAAGGTCACCATTTAGTATTGGCTGGGGCAGGAATTGTAGTTGTTGCCTGATTTATTGATTGTGTATTGATTACTTAAGAACTCCTAGTTAACACACTGATGTTTGGTGGGTTATTGTCCCCAAATCAGGTCTATTATTATTAGAATTACTGGTCAGTTGGAAATCCCAATATCCACAACTGCAACACTCACACTTAGGTTAAACCTTCTGAATTTGCAACAGTTTTATAAACACAATTAGTAAATTCACAAACACTCCAGTCCAGCAAGGTGGATAGAGATAATACAGAATGTATGCCTGAGCATCCGTATAATCACACCATCCCTTGCAAAAGGAGCTAAATGTTAGTCATCATCCTCTATCATCAGACTCACCATCACCATCATTGCCAGTGGTCACCATCTGGCATCTCCCAACAGTTACATCTCCCATGGCACACAGGCCGGGATACAAATTTTATAATGTGTTACACTGATGCCACTGTGCCTAATACGCATCCAGCAGGGGTTTCATCCCCTTTTTCTTATTTGTATTTCCTCATCCTACTAATACTGGGGTGCACTTCTATATGTTACTAGGCCTTTTACCTCAAGCTTGTTAGGATACACATCAATTAGTTACCAACAGAACTTGGTCTAATAAAAGATATTGCCTCTCCTGTCTTGTATCTCTAATATCTTGGGACCAACCTGGCTACAACAACACAGAAGACAATTAATTACCATGGCATTCTTATGGTCAGATATCTGCTGATGTACCCAACTTACAATATTCCAAGCTGGTACAAGCGAGTATCTTCTGGTTACCTGTGTCAGCAGTTTGATCATTACAGCATTCTATCTTGTGATATCATTTGATCTAGGGTTACTCCTGGTTAACTGTGTATGATAGGTCTCTGGGGCCTTATATCTTGTTTATCTAAGCTATTGTCTTACTGCCCTGAGACCTGTAGGCTCATTGCTTTACTGCCTTAACTTATGCTTATGCATTACCTAGCAAATACCTCTACCTATAGGCTCCATAGTTAAGACTAAATAGTTAAGACTAAAATGGAAAGATGAATAGCCCAAGAACAGTGGCAAAAGTTGAATAACAAGTAGTGGTGCACAGTGTGTCAGTGATTGGGAGCTGCTGCCAGCTGGGATAACTACTTTCTCTATAACTGACTCATCCTATTACAAAGCCCTTTTACTGCTCATTGCCACTTAGAGTTACAAAAATTATACCTAAACCAATCAGAATGAGTTATAATATCCCTGTCTCTACTGACCTACATAATGAACTCTACACTTGCAGTGATCAGATCAATTACTTTGCTAACCCAGCTGGTTTTTTTTCTTCATACCTAATCAATAAGAGAACAAATGAAGTGCTCATTCCCTATTTCCTATCTGTGAATAAATACGGATTTGTTCATGAAATCAACACAGTTTCTGCTCTGAGGGTAGGCTACAGGGTAAGTGGATTTCTCAACTCAGCCAATTGTCCAGAAAGGTGAAAAAAGGCCCAAGTTCTTCACCATTGAAGGCAATTGGAGTTTTTCCACTGATTTTAATTAACTCATTATCAGGTCCTTATGTTGAGAGGTAGACTCAAGATACGAAAATCAGATCCTGATCAGGATTCTGAACACTTTAAATTTCAGGGTCATCCATAATTGGAGGTTTGCTTTAGCCTATTATAAAGGTAGGGAACAACAGTTCAAAGATTGGGGATGTTTAGGGCTCGTATTTTAGTTCTATTCCATCTGTAGCATCAGTAAAATTGGAGGAGTGATGACAAACTTTTGGGTGGATCATGTGTTAGTGATCAAATTAAACAAGCCAATTATTTATGAACAATGAATGTGTGGTTGCTTCAGGTCTCTTTGAACAGTTATGTACCTAAATACATGTAACTTAATTTCCAAAGGCGATCAGCACCTGAAACTCTCATTGAAGGCAGTGGTAGTTACTTAGGACCTCTGATAGGGTGACCAGATGTCCTGATTTTATAGGGACAGTCCCAATTTTGGGGTCTTTTTCTGATATAGGCTACTATTACCTCCCACTCTGTCCCAATTTTTCTCATTTGCTGTCTGGTCACTCTAACCTCTGATAATCAGGCAACTTATTTAGTTGCCTAAATCCCATCTCTTCTGTGGTAAGGGAGTATTTTTGTTTTTGCTTTTTAAACAGAAACGTATTGTAAACAAACCCGGTTCATCTGCAGAACAGAAAGTCCCCAAGAAGACAGGTGGAATTTTAAGACTCCACTTGGGGTTTACAAATTTAAGTACCTAATGTTAAGCCCCCACATTTGAAAATATTGGCCTTAGTGTTGATATATTACATTCAAATGTTGTTTTGTAATTTTTAGATGTGCAAATGTGTACAAGAGTCAAGTTAGGGTGTCTTAACCTCCCAGCACCAACAGCTGTATTGGCAGCTAAGTAGGAGCACAATGGTTGCACCTATTTTACTTATCTATTACATACATTTAATATAAAAAAATAAATACCCACAATATGATCTTTTAGTTAGATCTTTCCTGACATATTGATAGAAACAGATTGTCTTCATCAGTTCTGAAAACAAGAAATGATTAATGTATTCACAGAATCATTAGAGTGAAATGGAGAAGTCGGAGTCACCCCAATGGAATTCCATTGTGGACTTCTCCAAATCATTAATATATCAGAAGATGGTCAGATAAGTCTGTCTTAGTATATGGCACCAAAACTTGAAGACTTGTCAAGACCCTGCCATCTAAACTCCAAGTTTTTATAAACAGCTGTCTTAGACAAAAATCCTTATCAGAGGGCCAGAAATCACAAATGAAGAGCTTTGGATGAGCATAAAACAGAAACTGATAGGACAGGAAATTATTAAATGAAGATGGAGATGTTTAGGACCCACGTGGCTAGAATAACGGGCACTGGACTGGAATCCCGAGGGCAACAGGCAACAAAGTAGACCAAGGACAACTTAGAAATGAACAACTGCAAGTAATCCAAATGACACAGGAAGAAGATAAGATTTCCACCAAAGATGTAAGGTAGTTGTGAAGGTCCTCTGGTTCCTCATGGAGTACAGATGCATAAGTCAGTAAGAAAGGAAGTCACAAGGAATTTGATGGCAGTCCTGCATGCATGTAAAGCCAATATCTAGGATTTCTATAATTTGAGGTAATCATCTCACATTTGCCAGTAAAACGTTGTAGGACTCTAGCCAAGCTGGACACATCATTCCATATTCCAGGTGAAATACTGGGATAAGGTAGCTTAAAGTTCACCTTTAATTGTCCTAGTCTTGGTGGTGTTCTGTGCACTGTTCAAGCAGTATGAGGACTGTGCTTTATTTATGCCGAAAAGGGGTATCCTGGCCACAACTCCTTTCTTATAGCCCATCACTGGCAGAAAGGAGGGTGTGTGGCCTTGTAGTCTTTGTGCCAGCTGTACATCAGAAGAGGATCTTCTGCAGCTGATCACATGAGGTTTAGGGTCTGGCAGTGCTGCTGAGGCAAAGTGGGAAGATCTGCTTCTCTGTTTTCCAAATAGTTGTTTCAACTGAAGACCAAAGGGAGTGAATTACAGAGTTGCTGTCATGATAAAAATCACATATTAAAAAAAATAAAATTCTGGCCTGAAAAAAAATCCCTTCTTTTCACCATTCAAAAAATGTAATTGTTTTTAAATAGGAGACATAAACACACCAGATAAATTTAAATACATAAATAAAAATTCTAAAATAAAGCAAGGAGAGCAAAAGACAAAACAGAAGCCCAAGAGACTACATGGTTATGTAAGGAGGCATTAGAAAGAGAAAAGAATCCTTCTGTCCCTAAGAATGATGGTCCCTGTAAGTCTCAAGGCCAAATATTGCATTAATTATTTATACCCCATGCAACCCTATTGAAGTCAATGGAATTACACAGGGTGTAAATCAGCACAAAAATATAGCCATGTGATGCTCGGAAATAATTTCTATTTTTAGTAAGTTTTCTAAAACCCTTTGTTTTACATTATCTAAATGTGGTTCCTAAGCTACTTAGTGGTGCCCTTTAAATAGTGTTACAAATGATCCATATTAATCGCAGCCAATAATACAGACTGATCTTTCACTACTTGACTGAGAATATGTTTCTTCAGTCATCATAAATATCATCATAATTCTATCTTACTTGGTCTCGAAAGAGAGACAACTGAAGATCAAACAAAGGAGAAGAAAAAGACAGAGAGGGAGGAGGAAAGTGGATGAATG
This sequence comes from Chelonoidis abingdonii, assembly GCF_003597395.2. Lineage (NCBI taxonomy): Eukaryota > Metazoa > Chordata > Testudines > Testudinidae > Chelonoidis > Chelonoidis abingdonii. The sequence goes on along the minus strand of NC_133772.1, from coordinate 117,644,485 downwards.
TTAATTTGATGTATTTATAGAATGTAGGTCTTTAAACAGTCCCCAGATTTCACAAACAAAGTGAATGTATTTTGTAATAGAATTTCATACAGTGAGTGGCTGTTAAAATGGGCTTTGAGGGTGGATCAACGTAATCCAAAATCTGACCAGGCCACCTTCATGGTGCAGTGTGATAGCCAGCTCTTTGTAAAACATTTATTTATACCACAACCAGTATGATGATCAATAGAGAGATTACTCCCCAGTTATAATGTCCTTTAACCCAAGAAAGAAGAAGAGTAGTAAACTCCATTATATTCACTGAGAACCTCATCATACAGATTAAATTTAGTCACAATATGTTTGGATATGGCAGTGATGAACACTATAGAAAATCTAAGGTAGGTAGGACGGCACAGAGGACTGGGTGATAACTTGGCCTTGACTCATAGACTCATAGGTCAGAAGGGATCAATATGATCATCTAGTCTGACCTCCTGCACAAAGCAGGCCACAGAACCCCACCCATCTGCTTCTATAACAACCCCTAACCTATGTCCGAGTTATTGAAGTCTTCAAATTGGGTTTGAAGACCTCAAGCTGCAAGGTTATCCACAGCAAGCAATCCTCATGCCCACGCTTGCATGGGAAGGCGAAAAACCCAGGGCCTCTGCCATATCTGCCCTGCAGGAAATCCTTCCTGATCCAAATTATTATGATCGATCAGCAAACCTTGAGCATTGGACAAGACTCACCAGCCATCCTAAGGAATAGAACTTCTCTTCGCGTTAACTCAGCATCCCTATCCCCACTCCAACATCCCATCAAATGACATTGAGCAGACCTTATCTGCTATAATCCAAGATCAATTCCCAAATTAATTCTATCCTTATCATATCATTCGCCGTTTCCCATAAATTTATCAAGCTTATCATAAAGCCACTAATCTTTTGCCCCCATACTCCACTTGAAGGCTGTTCCAAACTTCACCCTTAATGGGGTATAGAAACCTTCGTCTAATTTCAGTCTACACTCCTAATGTTCCAGGCTTTATATCTTATTTGTCCTTGTTGTCTACATTAGTTCTAACTTAAATTTATATTCCTTTCCCTTCCCCCTCCTCTCACTAATATTATCCCCTGATCTATCTTAACTTATAGGCAAAGCTATATCTTCCCGCAACACACATTCCCTTTTTGTTGCGTCTGTTTGCTGGATAGGCGAGCGAATGCTCTGTTGATCTCCTTTTTCATGGATTTTCCATTCCTCGATTATCTAGGTAGTCCCGTCTCTTTGACTTGTTTCCTATATATTCATCCTTCTTAAACATGGTTGACATAACTAACACATCCGGATGTAGTGTTGTTTCTCAGTCCTTATTCTGCGTCAATATATAAACATTTATCTTCTATTTACTCTTGCTTGGAAACCGCGGCCTGCATGCTCCTTAAACCGCTATCTTGCTTTTTTAAACGCCATATGCCATTGCGGCGGGTGACGTGCGGGGTGGGTATCATATCATCTCTCTATCATATCTCTTAATACTCCAACTTCCTTCTCCTACTCTGTATGTTTCCAACTGATGTCCCCATTTTATTATCTCAGAATCTTATATATATCCTAAGGTCGCATGACCCTTGCTTTCTCCACTATTAAATTTCATCCTATTTACTATTAATCAACAGTTTACTGTCCATCCAAGATCTCCGTAAGTGTTATCCGGTCCTTCTTGTAGAAATCCCTCTCTTATTGTGTCATCAAAACTTTATTGTCTACTTCCCACTCCTCTTGCCTAAGTACTAGTATTAAACAAGGTTTTAATAGATTGGTTCCCCAAAACCGATCCTTGAGAACTTTCCCTGTAACCTTCCTCTGATCTCTACGTAGTTCTCTCGTCATGAGTGACCTTTAGTCTCCCTTTAACCGTCCTATCACCTTACATTTCATATCATCCCCATCTTTCCAAGTTAACTAATCAATTCCCATTGTGGAACCGTGTCAATCCTTACTTGAAATCGAGGTAATAGGTCTACTGCATTTCCTTTGTCCAGATAATCTTTCACCTTTTCGAAGAAGAGATCACGTTTTTTGGCAGTATCTTACCTTTACGTAAAACCGTTTTATCTTGTCCAATTATCATTGATGCTCAATATCCTTTAACTACGTTCTCCTTCAAAAATTTTTCCAAGACCTTACATACTACAGATGTCAAACTAACAGCTATATTACTTGGATCACTTTCCCTTTTCTTGAAAGAGGAACTCTACAGTAGCAATTCTCCAGTGTTACTGTACAACCCCTTAAGTTACATTTCCTTAAAATCCTTGCAACGGGCGTGCAATTGCATGCATCATTCCATTTAATATTCTTGGATGTGGATTGTTGGCTCTCCATTTTGTCCCATCCACTGTTCAGTTTGGTTCCACCTCAGATTTGTAATAGCACCTCCATATCCCTCCATTCCCATTTATCATTCTTCCTATATCCTAATGCTCCCATTAGCCTTATAAAGAACGAGCGCAAGTACTTCATTTAGATATTTGCCATGCTAGGTTATCCTTAATTCCATTCCATCCTCATGTATACGGTCCCACTTCTTCTTTCTTTGTTTGTCTTCTTTATTATGTGTGCTCTAGAACCTCTTCATTGGTTTTTATTCCCTTGCAAGGTTCCAACTCTACAACGGTTTAGCGCTTCTCACTTACCCTACATGTTCTACCTCCTTAACGTAGCTTGCCTTGCTAATCCCACCTTTCTTCCACTCCTTGTAGGCTTCTGCTTTTCTTAATCACCTCTCTGAGATGCTTGGTCATCAGCGTTCTAACAACTCCTGCCTATGTTTTTTTCCCCTTTCTTGGATTCAGCTTCCGACGTTTTCTCAGCTGCGACTTAAATAATTCCAGCCTCCTCCGCATTTAGATCACTATTCTTCAGTCCAATCCACTTCCCTAACTAATTTCCTTACTCTTTAAAGTGTAGCCCTAGATATCCAAAAAACCCTAACTCCCAGATCTTTTTGGTATCCTTCATCTAGTTTGAACTGAATTAGCTCATAATCACTCAACAAAGGTTGTCCCCACAACCATTTCTTCTACAGCGTCCTCACTGCTCACAAAACCAATATCTAAATAGATCTCCTCTTGCGGTTCTCAACACTTGCTGATAAATCCATCTTGCTATCACATCCAGAAAATCTAGCCCTATTTTCTTGCCCAAAAGCAACTTTAAAATTTTACCCTCCAGTCTATATTGGGAAGTTGAAATCTCCCATGATCACGCATTTCCCCTTCAGTATTTACTTCATTAAAAACATTAAAGAGGTCTCTATCCATATCCAAATCAGATCTTGGTGGTTTGTAATCACACCCCTAAGCACTATCTCAGGGAGCTCTAATACTTTCTTTCCCAGTGTGATTTTTGCCAGACAGACTCTTCTTATCCCATTCCATCACTTCTATATCTTTACAGTTGACCTCATCATTGATGTACAATGCTACTCCCCACACCTTTGCCTTTCTTTCTATCTTTCTAAACAGCACATACCTTCAATACCTGTACTCCAGCATGACTACTATTCCACAATGTTTCTGTTATCCCTGTAATATCCGGTTTCACTTCCTGCACCAGTAGCTCCAGTTCCTCCATTTTTTTACCTAGCTCCTCGCATAGTGTTACAACCTTTTAATTTTGCGTGTGGCTTCACTGACATTCTTTACCCTATTATGCACATACATTCTACCACCACATCACCTGTTAGTCTGTATCCACTGCCCTTCCTCCTTATGTCCATTCTTTGGTCCACCACTTATCCCCTCTTACTTTGTTTTCTTCCTCCCAAGGTTAATTCCGGCATGGAGATCTCCTGACATCTCCCAACCATTTCCCCCAAATTCCTAGTTAAAGCTCTCTTAATCAGTTTGGCGAGCCTCCATCTAGAAGTCTTTCCCCTCCTTACTCAGGTGAAGTCCATCCCGAGCGAACATCTTCTGTCGTAAATGCTTCCAATGACCGTACATCCCAAGCCCTCCTTATAGCACAACTGCCTGAGCATCTGTGATCTCCATAATCTTGTCACACCTTTGTCGCCCTTCTCTAGAACTGCAGAATCCACTGAAGATCACCTGAGCCTCAATTTCCTTAAGCGTCTTCCCCAACCTGGTCTCACTTGATACAGTCCAGCAAGTATCTAGCTACGTATCATCATCCACATGAAGGACAATCAACGGATTCTTTTCCCGCTCCTGCTAGGATCCTTTTCAGCCTCAAGTCCACATCCTGTATCTTAGCACCCGGCAGACAGCACACCCTTGTTTCTCCCGATCATGCTTAGTTACAGCCTGTCTATTCTTCTCATAAGGAGGTTCCAATCACGTAGACCTGCCTTTCCTGGTGACAGTGTGATTCTTCCGTCTATTCCCCACACCCACTGTGCAAGTCCTCTCGATTCCTATTCACCCTTGCAATCCTCCTGGCTAAATTTGCTGTTGCTTCCATTGACTCCTCCCCTCCTTCGCAGGACTAGCTGCTCTCTCTTTTTCCTTGCCCTTTCTCCTTCAGCAACTACCTTCATTATCCAACTCTGCAAACCTGTTCTGAATTCTATTTCTCCTTCAACTGGCCCGTCTTTTCCTCTGCCTGGTTTCTCTAGTCACATGCTTCCACCAACACTTTCCTCACCCACCGTCTCTCCTCAGAATTCTTTTTCCTACTTCCTCTTGCACCATCTGAGCTTATCCTTCACCCCCTCATGTCTGTGTTCCATTGTCTGCTCAAACCCCCTTCTAACTCAACCTCAAAAGTCTCCACCTGCATCTCCAATCCTCGGATCTTTTCTTTCATCAGCTCTATCAGGCGGCACTTCATGCAGATGTAACCCTTTTCAGGCACCCCCTCCAGGATCATGTACATGCTGCAGCTTCCACATCCAGTCATCCTCATTGTGTCTTTCACTGCTACCTCTGTGTCAGTCATGGCCTTCTCACTTCGTGCCTGGAAGTACAAGCCACACAACACAGCACGGACCCCCAAACAGGCACCAGGCCGCTGGCAGACCACCGCCCGCTACCTTCTGTAGCTTGTTGGTTCCTCCGTCTTGGTCTCCCCTGCAAACTCCCTCTGAAACTCTCCTGTTAGCCACTCTGTTTGCTGGCTGCTGTGCCGCTGCAGCTGTCTGTGCTGGCTGCCTGCCTGGCTGGCTACTTTTATAGGACCCCTAATCAGGTAAGCCTCGCCCCCTAATCAGGGCTTAGCCGCTCTCCCAGCACACGGCCCCTAACAGCCTCCACACACACACAAACTACACAATACAATCCACAAACTACAAAAACCTGCTCCTCCAACAGAACTCCCTCTGAAACTCCCCTGTTAGCCACTCTGTTTGCTGGCTGCTGTGCCGCTGCCTTGGATAGTTTAAAGCAGAGATCTTAAGGAGAAAACAAGATCTACTGGCCCTGGTGTCTACTATGGACTCTGCCTGTTGCAATGTATGTCCTTGGACATCAGTTATATACTTCCTCTATCCCTCAATGTATCCAACTTTAAAATAAAGGGATGATAACGCTTATCACCCTTTCTTGATATGAGACTTGGTTAATCAGGGCTGTACTCTAACTGAGTAGCATCATACTCCACAGTTAGTCCCATTGCTTTAACTGGGACTACTTGTGAAGCAAAGTACTATTCAATATAACTAAGGGAAACTTAATATTAGTAAAGTGTTTTGATATCTTAGAATAAAATAATCTACTATAAAATATTTTGTTGGTGGCTTTATTATTATCACCTTCTTCATGCAAAGTCATCCTGTTTAATTTTGGCCTTTCAGATGGGATAACCCTTTGAGCCTATGGTCCATTCTACATACTTGCTCCCCTGTTTCTTCATGCATCTCTGAGTTATCCCTGTTCTCAGCTCTCTCAGCTCCTGTATAAACATTTAATAAGTTCCACATAACTGTTTCATGTCAGGCTGCTATTTTACTGACTGTTCATTTTAGTCAAGTAATCATTCTAGAATATGTTAATTATCATCTTCTACTGCTTTATAGACAGAGCACAGTGCACAGTGTATCTGAAACATGTAAATATCACAAAGTAGTTTTTAAATGTAAGAGATTTGTCCAAAAGAATCAAGGAAACCACAAAGCCACAATCAATGTCATAAAAAAGGTACAAATTAACATCAAGCTCTATAATTACCTTACAATTTAGAGCCCTCATATATATGCAGATAATATGCCTTTGTAATGTGACTGAAATTATATTTCTGAAAACAGATGCTTTCTCCTACCATCTGTGATAAGCCTGTTTGTACCCCTGCCTTACTCCTTGCCTAGAAGCCAAAATAAATAAAACAAAAATTGCTTCCTGAAAGGCATTGGTAAAGTAACCTCAGTTAATTAATTTTCATATCACATCATTTTTCCATTTCTGTGCAGACATCACTGCTCTCTGTATTATTGGGAGCCTATATTAAAGTTAACCTACTAGTAATTTCACCCCACTGTAATTAGGACCAGACTGCACCAGGCTCTGTATTAGGAGCACAAACTGGGAGAGGGAAAAAGAAGTTTGAGGAGCCTTCAGGCCTCTTCTGCCCATGTTCAGGCCCCAGTCAACATTATGATCATTACACACTTTAAATACAAGGACCCAGGATCCCAGGCCCTGGCAGTTGTGCTAGAAGCCCAGAACAGAGTGAGGAGGGGCTGGGAATGGATGGGATATGGCTCTCTCAAATGCATATTCCCTGACATATGCATTTGTCAGAAAGGCTTGCTCAGGGTGTCAGAGAAGCTGCATCCTTTCAAAAGGCATTGTAGTGTCTATTTTCTCTTTGCACTCCTGGACACATTGTAGTTGCCATATGGGTATGTTTATTCTCAGCACTGCTCCATTGACAGCCACAATTTAGCTCTTAGACTTTAAACTCCTCTCAGTCAGGAACTTTATCATTCATTATATTTGCTTATAAAGCACCTCATACACTTTTTGCTGCTACACAAAAAATTCTCAATATAACCTTCAGCACAGCTGCAGACAAGGTTGAGCGGCAAATGAATAGGCACCACAGCCATGGTGACCCTCCATCCAAAAGAATGGTACTGAGCACTGTTGGCTACTAATTCATTTTTTTGAAACTTGCCACTATGCATTATTATCATAGCCAGGTTTGATGGCTAATTAGTAGCTTTGCACATGTTTCATTTATACTCTCTCCCTCAGTGATATGAAACATTTTTTCCCTTCCTCCACACCCTTTACTTTTTCCCACAAGAATCTCTTATTGAAATGGAGATATAGGAAGCAATAAGAAAAGAGTAACAATAAAACATGGCATTGAAAACATTTGAGAAAACCATTTGAGAGAGAAAAGAAAAGATTCTGTGCCCATTTGAGTTTAATGGTTCAGACGACTGGGGATTCAACATGAAATTTATTTCTGTCCCTCATGCTTTGTTTGGAAGCCTCTGAGAATGACACTTCAACATTTTCTCATTTAGTGGTTGTTTGATAGAAAGGACAGCACTGTGTCCCTGTGTCTTTTTATGGCCGGGATACCACTGTGTCACTGATCCTTTCTGCTTCATTATAGACTGAAGTAATTGTTCTAACTCAAGATGATATGGGACCTATCACAGGTGCAAAATGTAGAGAGTGAAACAAAAATACTTCAGATTTTCCAAAAGTTTCTAAAGTTTGGTGCTTTCTTAAAGATGAACTTTGGATATGTTGAAAGGGGATGAAACACAGTGGTGTCAGACAGTAAGCCTTTAAACATGTTGGGTCATTCATTGATGTTTTTTAGTCCTTTTAAAAAACACCATTAATTGAAATATAGACCAGGCAGCCTATCTTCGATACCCAGAAAGATACTGTATTAAACAACCAATTTGATAAAGGGATGCTAAGTAATGGCCAATATGGATTAGTCAAGAATAGATCATGCTAAACAAACTAATTTCCTTCTTTGACTGTGTAACCTGCCTAATGGATTTGGAGAAGCAGTAGTTGTGATATATCTGAGCTTTATATCAGAGGGGTAGCCGTGTTAGTCTGAATCTGTAAAAGCAGCAGAGAATCGTGTGGCACCTTATAGACTAACAGACGTTTTGGATCATGAGCTTTTGTGGGTGAATGCACCACGTTCATTCAATGAATGAGTCTGGAAATTTCCCCGGCGGGCATCAGGTATATATATGCTAGCAAGCAAAGCAGAGATAAACGAGTTAGTTCAATCAGGATGAGGCCCTTGTTCTAGCATTGATGTGTGAAAACAAGGAGGAAAACTGTTCTGTATGTTGCAAGCCAATCACATCTTGTTCACCTGAGCTGATGGTCAAATTGTAGATGAATTGAACTCAGCAGTTTCTCTTGAATCTGGTCCTGAAATTTTTTGCTGCAGGATGGCCACCTTAAGGTCTGCTGTAGTGTGGCCAGGGAGTTGAGTGCTCTTCTACAGATTTTGTATATGCCTTCCTAATATCTGATTTGTGTCCATTTATCCTTTCCGTAGAGACTCCGTTTGGCCGATGTAATCAGGCAGGAGGGCATTGCTGGCATATCGATGCGTAGATTACATTGTGACGTGCGGTGATATGAACCGGTGATGGTGTGGCTGATCTGGTTAGGTCCTGTGATGGTGTCTGATAGTTATCAGTGGTTCCCTGTCAGGGTGGGAGAACATATCTAGTGGGGTCCCAGAGGGGTCTTCTTCAGTCTGATACTATTCAATATTTGTATTAATGACTTGGATGATGAAGTGGAGATTATGCTTATAAAATTTGAGGATAACATCTCAAGATGGGAGGGGTAGCATGTACTTTGGAGCGCAAGATTAGACTTCAAAATTACCATAATAAATTGGAGAACTGGCCTGAAATAAACAAGATGAAATATAAGAAAGACAAGTAGAAAGTACTACAAGTAGGAAGGAAAAATCCAATGAACAAGTAGAAAATGGGAAATAACTGGCTAGGCAGTAGTACTGCAGAAAAAAATCTGGGGGTCATAGTAGATCATAAATTGAACATGAGCAGACAATGTGATCCAATTGTGAAAAGGCTAATATCATTGTGGGGTCTAACAACAGGAGTGTTGTTATGTAAGACATGAAAGAAAACTGTCCTGCTCTACTTATCACTGCTGAGGCCAGTTTGGGGCATTACATAGGAAAAAAGATGTGATCAAATTGAAGAGTCCAGAGGAGAGCATCAAAAATGGTGAGAAGTTTACAAAAGCTACGAGGAAAGGTTGAAAGGACTGTGCTTATTTAGTCTAGGGAAAAGAAGGCTGAAGGAGGTGAGGAAAAACATGATAACAGACTTCAAATATGTAAAAGGTTATAAAGAGAATGGTAACCAATTGTTCTTCATGTCTATCAAGGTAAGACAAGAAGTAATTGGTTTAGTCTGAAGCAAGAGACATTCAGTTTGGCTATTAAGAAAAATGTTCTAAGTTTAATGATATTTAAGCACTGGAACAGGTTATCTAAGAATGGTCTGAAATTCCTGTCCATGGAGGGTTTTAAGAAGAGATTAGAAGCACATCTCAGGGATGGTCTAGCTATGCTTGATCCTGCCTGAGTGCAGGGCGATGTCACCGGGTAACAATGAACCTTTAAGAGGGAGTGGAGCCAGTCCATCTTTATGTTATCAGTACACTCCAGTTTGGTCATTTAAGATGCACCTGGGCCTACAATAGAAAAGAGACCCAGAGAAAGAGAGAGAAATTTGGTGAATCGGAGTTGCCTGAGTGGAAGTCAGAGACAGGTAAGAGCTGTCAGGGACCAGGAGACTATGAAAGATCCTGGGCCAGAAGAAAATAGATGATGGTAGAAGGCTGAAGGCAGGGAGAGCTGCAGGAGGGGTTTGTTGGCTAACATCTCCAAGCCAGAGATCCAGGGCATAAGGGCTGGAGAGGGCTTAAGGCAGGGAAGCAGTGGAGGAGCTTACCCTCTGACATTTCCAGGACATGAAAGCTGGAGGAACTGTGAGAGGGCCAGAGAGAGTAAAGGATGCTCCCTGTCAAGGATGCTCCCTGTAGGGAGGCTGCTTCCAGTGGGGAAGAATGGGGTTGCACTTGAGTTGGAAAGGCTGGGATGGCTGTCCTGTTAAAAGGACAGGAGAGGACTGGCAGAGAGTCTGGTGAGATTGAAGACACTAGTGAATAATATGTAGGACATCAAGGAATGAGATGTCTTGTGCTTTAATGACTGTTTGCACTGGGGTTAGAAATGGATTGTATGTTTCAGATTTATATTTTGGACCATTCCAGCTCTATTGAGGGCATTACTGTAGCAAGAGAGCCTGAGATGGAGTTGCTGGGGACTCTGAAAGGGGAAACTGAAGCAGGCATGCCTGTCAAGCCACCACATTTTAAGGATGGACTAGATGATCTATTGAGGTCCCGTACCACCTCCCCTTTCTATAATTCTCTGGTTATTGATCTTTTTTCCTTTGGTTTATAATTCAGATGGAGTTATTATCCCAAATTATATTTCATTTATATACAGTGGAATAAATTCTGTTCCATGCTACAACCTCAGGAGGCTGGTATTGTGTTCACAGTTGAAGATAGACATCAAAGTTAAAAAACATTTTTTTCACCAAAATATAAAATTACAGCCAATCGTGGTGTGTTTATGGCATGGCATATAGTTTGTATTGGCATGAATTTGAATGACAATGTTACATGTGAATGAAAAGCCATGCACAAGCTATGCAGGATCACTACAATTGAATGGTGAGAAAAAAAATGATGGTGAGAATTTTCAAATGTAGATGCCTAAAGTTAGGCATTTCCTGATGAAAAGTTAGCTTAATCTTCAGAAGTCTTGAGCATCCTCCATCTCTGTGGAAGTAAATAGAGCTTGTAGGTTTTCATTGTACCAAACCACATGGAACTTGGTGCAATAAATGCAGGTTGCAGGAGGGAAGAATTTGGAAGCATCAGGATGTCAGTCTGCATGCACATGGCTAGAATGCTCAACTGTAGTTGCAAAAGCCCTGTAAATAGTTGCTTTAATAAACAAACCTGCCATGTTGTTATTTATAGCAATAGTGTATGAAACACTTAACACTACTGAAGATTAGGCCACCACAGCCCCTATCAGAGCCATCCCTTGGGTAGGGCAAATTGGGGCGACTGCTCCAGGCTCTACGCTTTGGGGGTCCCCATGGGCCTGTGTGATTGACCCGCACAGTCGGTCCCAGAAGAGACGAAATCCATCGCTTCTGCCCCTGGCCCTGCACCCCTCTAGAGATGGCCATGGCCCCTATCCTGCACTGTTCAGCATTCAGGTGGATTGCTATGCCTTCTCAGAGCCTCACTGAAATCCACAAGCTTCTACTAGGTGCAGCAGCCTGCTTGCTTGCTACTCAGTGCAAAGTCAAGGCCTTATTTAAATATATGATTATGGGTATAGTTTATTAATTCTGAGTACTCAAATAGGACCACATCACATTACACCACATGGTCCCATATTTGTAGCATAAATAACAGAGAGAGGATATTTTAGAAAATTTTCAGGTCCAAATTTGTCACCGTATGCTCTAAATTACAGCAAAATTTACAATTTTAAACATAAAAATGATATAATTTGTAAATACCTTTGTTTCTAATGGCAAGTTGTCTTAATTAGAATATACTTATGGTGTAGTGGCAGAAAAGTTATTCCTCATTTTCAAAACCTTTAAATATTTCCTAAAATACGCTTCTAAAAAATTACTTATGTCACAGTTATAAGGTGAATTCTGGCAAGAAGCAAGGGCTAGAAACAAATGCTTTATCCCATTAGATAGCTTGGCTTCCTATTTCTTGTGTGATATTGCTTTCTTTTCTAATGCTGATATTTCACAAGATAACAGACCTTAAAACTGTCAGTGGTCCAGGATTTAAGACAAATGCAACTTTCAATTCTTGCTTTTCCACAGGAAAGAAAAAAAACATGTCTGGGGTAGATAATTTTTATTATAACAATAGCTAATGTGAACAATAACAAGACTGGAATCTTATTCAGTAGTTTCAGCAAAGATTATTGGGCAGAACGCAGATGAGGTCAATGGTGAAAAATAAACACGATCTGGTTTTTGATGCAAGGTCTTTATTCTATTTCTGTAAAAAACAGATACGTTTATTCCTTTACTACCATGCTCATATAAGTAGTCCTTACACAGTGTGTGTGTGCGTGCACGCATGTGCCTCTAATTAGAGAGAAAATATGGGGTAATGAACTGATTCAAATAAAATACATTTAAAGACATTTCATATCCACCTGACTGCATTAGGCTGAGATTAGAAATAACACGGATGTAAATACAGCAAGAAAATTGCTTTCATGGACTATCCAACCCAATCACAAGGGGGAAATATTAGAAATCTTTCAAGAAAGCCTGATCCTGGGAGTGTTTCAGCTTGAAATGATTACTAGACCAAAGAGATTTGGAAATTTAAACCTTCAGAGTTATTGCCATAAACATGATTACATGAAAATTGATAATCCTGAAGAGACTTTAGTGGAGTATACCTCCAACCCATTTGAGGTTGACCAATTACAGAATGTGTGTAGAAATCTCCAGAGAAAGAGAGAGAGAGAGAGAGAGAGAAAACCCATGTGGACATATAGTGGTTATAGTGGATTGAAATTGAATGAACTCTATCTGCACCAGTCAGGAGGTATGGAACTTGTGTAACAGTGCTGGTTATCCAAGCCAGGGAGAGGAAGGGGAGGTCTTTCTCTGTTTTGAACAGAGTGGGAGCTGTGCTCATCCCCTGGTCCTATTTACTGTAGCATCTGGATATTCACAGAGAGTTACATATGGCCATATCCTCCCAGCTGGAGTAAATTGGCATAATTCCACCAGACAAAATAGTCTGTCTCATAATATAGAGACATGGAAAATAAAGGTCTGATGTCCAAATTTTCTTGTGCGTGCACGCACGCACACACACACACACACACACAGTAGCTAAAATAATTAACTAAACCTTGTGTAAGGAAAACTACACTACAAATCTATCTGGGAAACAAAAAGATAGTAGACATGCTGTAGTCCTGCAATTTCAGCTCCCTCAATCCAGTTATACATTAATTTGTTATGAATTGAGAATTAGAAACTAGACCATTCTTTTTAACAAGAGCTTTAATTTGAAACATTAGGGTCCAGCCTGCCTATGTTTTCTTGGACCTGACATCGCTCTATTCCACCTATATTGACTTGTAGTTTGTCCAAGGATTAGGGTGCGACCCCAGGACTTGGCAGATCTCCTGCTTCACCACAGACTTCCTTCGTGATGTGGGCTGAGTCTCTTTGTCTCTCTGTGTCCCAGTTTCCTACCTCAGAGGGGTGTTGTGAGAATAAATACATTAGAGATAGTGAGACACCAAGATACTAGGGTAATGGGGCGGGGGAAGTACAAGTATCTAAATTAGACAGATTGTGTGTCCTGGCAGACTTAGACATGAATAACACAAAACTGCTTGTCTTTTATTTGTTTTTAGCCTTATTTTTGTCCATGTGTGACTTTAGGAGAATTTACATTTCAGATGCAACTTGATTGTCTTTCTGGTTTTGCCTAGCAATTGTAATTAAAGGTAGCCAAATCTAACCAAGGTTCAGTGTAAAGTTCTATACTGGTGTTATCTTAAACTAACACCCATAGAGTCCTCAACAAGCATCCTTATTAATCCCATTGATCTTTCTAATGAATGACATTTAGCTATCTATTTATTCAGTTAGCTTGTCCCTATCCAGGTACCTGATACATGGACTAAATTACTCACTTTTTAATACTATGTGTCCAATCCTATGATGTGCTGAGTGCTGTAAAATTTCTCATTGGGAATTGATGGTCATTCATAGGAAAGGCTCAACTCCTCATAACACTGAGCCCAAAATCAATCAATCAACCAATCAGTCAAGATGCCCATTCAGTAAATTGATCTAACAACAAGACTATGCATGTCATCCAGAGGGAAAGGACTGGTATTAATCCAACACTATAGGAAGATGTGAAGGTCTGGCAGTGAGTAGCTCACATTATGTTTCAAAAGTGTATAATTTTAACATTTATAAGTTAGTTTTAAATAATATCATATCCTATAGTGGTACTTCTTCCAGAGAGGTTAATGAGGCAATGAGTTAAAGCACTAGTTTTACACTTTTGGAAAAGTGGCTTCAAATAACAATTAGGTTATAACATTACAATAATTTTATTTCAGTTACTTACTCCCTTTTGGGCACTTTTTACATATCACAAAAACACCACATAGTTAAGATAATTGGATCGTTAAGCCTTAAACTGCATATATTGCAGGGAAGGACTAAAGTACATTGGGATTAATAGATTTTAAGGCCAGTAGGGACCATGATATCATCTAGTCTGTATATAGGCTATATAACATAGGCTATGGAATTTCACCCAATTACTCAGCATTCAGCCCAATAATTTGTGTTTCATTTAAACATATTGTTATTCCAGAGGATTGAGTGAAACCTCATTGAAGCTGGTAGGCATTACTGACACCCTTCATTCAGGGTCACTGTAATAAATAATCAAGCTCATTTATGGAACCAAATACCTAGCTGAAACAATAAGAGCCACCACCCAAAATACAGGCAAATGGCAAGACTTCAGTAGAAGCTGAACTCTGTGGTCCATAGGGTTTCCCTAGAAACTAATATTGCAAATGCAGAGACTGGGGTACTGACTGCTGGAGCTCTGTGTGTGGGAGAGAAGCAGCAGAAACAAACAGAAGAGCACAGAGAAGGACCAAAGAAACCCCAGACATAGCCAGAGAAGCTCTATTAGCATGACCCTGAGAAAAAAGCTAAGACATAGAGAGCTTTTGGGTACAGTGAGGGCTGAAAGAGACTTGGAAGTAAAGAAACTATCATCTGTTGTTTGATTCCTTCTGTGATCAAAAGGGAACAGGACTTTAGACATTATTTATACATTAACAGGATTGCACCAAAGAAATACCTGACTCCAACATAAGTTTCTCTCCTAACAGAAATACTTTGCTAGACTCCAAAAACTGTCCAATTGCTTGAGTCAAAAGTGGTAACAATATCTTCCAGAAAGCCATCTAGTCTTGAATTAAAGTCTCTGAGAGAGGGAATCCCTCATATCCCTGTCAGTGGAACTTCAATGCTTTCAGGTCTTTGCTTTCAATAGCATCATTTACTTCCCTTCCACACTGCATCTTACTGGCCAAATTCACTCATAGGATCCACCCTGCCCCCACTAAAGTTGAAGGAAGTTTTGTTAACTTAAATGAGAGAAAGTTCAGGCCCATATCCAGTATATACATAAAGGATAAAAACCAAGGGCAATATCCTTAACTGGTGTAACTAGTTGGACAGGTCCATTGATGTCAATGGAGCTAGAATGATTTACACCAGGTCTGGATTCAAGTGAGCACTTCTACAACTCAGTTCATGCAATTAGTCCTGTTGGGTATGTCAATTAGACCATAGGTCAGCAGACTTGGGCTTGGGGGACAGGGCTAAAAATAGCAGAGTAGATGTTTGGGCTCAGGCTAGAGCCTGGGCTCTCAGACCTTTCTCCTTCATGGGAACTCAAAGGCTAGCTCCTATATGGGCCTAAACGTTGACACTGCAATTTTATAGCCCCACAGGCCAAACCCCATGAGCCTCCGATAGCTGATCTGGGCCAGTCAGGGCTGTGCCACCAATCTTTTATTGCAGTGTAGACATACCCATAGACACCAGCTGGGGTATTCACAAAAGGGCTGCAAGATGGATCCTCAACTTCTTTCTCAGTATCTAATTATGGGATAATTAGCAAGAATGCTATAAATATTTTGTTTGACCTTTTAATGGTGAGGGTAGATCAACAGATGGGCTACCGAAAAGAACTTAGCTGCAGGATTAAAAAGCAAAAGTCAATAAAGAGAAATGTGTACAAAAGGCAAAGCTGTTAGCAGAAATTTATTGATGTCATTCAGTAACTTGTCCCAGTCTTGCTCTTTATTGCTTTTTTTATTTCTGTCCTTGCAGGAAGGAATCTCTCAGATCCACATATGGAAGAGAAACAAAGCACCTACCACCCAAATCTCACTGCTTCCCTCAAAGCAACGCCTGCTTTCTTGGAACAAGTTGCTTTTATCAAGTGCTTTGAGGCTGTGGTTTGATTCCAGGGATATGTCTGTGAAGTGAAGAAAGCATAGTCACAGCCATCAGCAGTGTGATTCAACTTTCAACAGCCCAAACATAGTTAAGCCTCCGGAATTGTTGTCCCCTAAAGGAAGATAAAAACCAAAGCAAGAGAATTAGTGTGATCTTGCACCATTAAACAGACATGTGCAAAGGATTCCTGCTTTCTTATTGCTGCTATTTAGTACTGCTTTGAATAATGGCACCAAAGAACAAAGCACCAAAACAAAGGGGGAAAAGAAACAAGAAAATAAAGAGGATTAAAAAAAACAAAACCATCAGAGATGGGAATCATATAGGTTTCCCACAGGCAGTCCAAAAATATACATGAGAGGAAGGGTTAGAGGAAAGAATCATGTCTGTGGTAAAAATCACTCTCACGAGCTGGTGCTCATTGGCTAATAGAAACTTTCCCCTGCAGGGTACAGTAATTTATATGATTCAGCTTTGCTTTTAATTAAAAAGGGAGAGAGAGGTTTATACATTAACCATCATAAAACATATGCCCTATCAGACTGTTATTGGAAATTTGCACTTGGCAGAAAATGGCAGCTCTCTTTAAATACAAGAGACAAGAGTTGAAGCTAGAGTTTCTTTAATCCTCCCTGTATTTTAGCAACAAGGGCAACATTAAGGCAGGGATTTAAACAAAGGAGCCTTCAGGAGTTAGGCACCCAAATCTCATTGATTTACAACATGATTTTGGTGCCTAGCTCCCTGAAGCTCATGTGGAAATCCCAGCCTAAAAGACTGGCATAAATTAAAACAGTCTCAATACTGTTCTAATTCATGTGTTGCTGCCTGTGGCCCAATGTAGGGGCAGACAAGACAGCAGGGCAAGAGTTGTTCTGGCAGAGAAGGATAGTCACAGTGTAGGGAACCCTGGGCCATACACCCTTTAAGTTTCTTCCATACTCCTGGTCTAGGAGAGGGTGATATAGGACCTGCTGCAGCAGCTCTACTCCAATAAAGATTTTCCCTTAGTGGAGAAAATCTGGAGTGGTTTTAAAGTTTCTTTTGCACAGCTGGATCAGGGGTCAGGATCTGGCCCCAAGTATATAAATACACATATCCACTGCACAAAATGGAGATAACTATGTCTGCCAGTTATGAAATCTTGATGTGTTTTTGAATTTAATTCAACTTGCCCACATGTATTAAAGGAAGAATCACCCTAGCCTCTTTAATCTCAGTAATTATTCCCACTTGGTATGAACTCATTTCTAATAAGTGATATCATAAATAAGAAGGAGATCATAATGTGGAAAAAGGAAGCCATGATTTTATTGACAGTTTAGCTATAGGTTCTTTATGTATTTATTTATTTAGTCTCTGGCTATTATTTAATTTTCAGATTAGTTTTGCAGACTCCGCTTGGAGGCTATTTCTTTCCAGTGTCGATGACGTCTCTGGGAATCACTTTAGTCTCTTAGCCTAATTGCCAGCTCTTGCAATACTTGTCTCCTGCCAATGCACGGTGTGAGAAATAATATGGGCTTTCTCTCTGTGACACACAGGTCTCTGCCTTTTTGGAAGTGTTTCTGTTAGTTATATATGTGTTACATACATATTTCTTTCTTGAAACACAACTATGGTGAAGGAGTTGCGGGGCCTGGTGAATACTGTCTGTGTTTAGCAAAGCTTCATTCTGCTCTTTGGAGGCTCTCAAGAATGTTGTTTTTTCCAACACTGCAGTGAATTTAAATACAAAAACATAACATGAAATTCACATATCCTCTGGAGACTTAGACGGAACTCAAATGGGTTATGTGTGAGAAAGTTTCATTTAATCTCATCTTCTTCAGCATAGCTTTTATATGAAAACTGAGGGATTTTTTACCTTCTCCCTCTCTCATCCATCTAAAGATTCTGGGCTAAATTCTACTCTCATTCATATTGATAGTATCAGAGGGGTAGCCATGTTAGTCTGGATCTGTAAAAGCAGTAAAGAATCCTGTGGCACCTTATAGACTAACAGACGTTTTGGAGCATGAGCTTTCGTGGGTGAATACCCACTTCGTCGGATGCATGTAGTGTAAATTTCCAAGGGGCAGGTAATATATGCAACAAGCTTAGAGACTAACCTGAGCTGATGGTGTCAATTTGCAGATGAACTGAAGCTACAGCAGTTCTTTTGAAGTCTGGTCCTGAAGTTTTTTGCTGCAGGAGGCCACCTTAAGGTCTGCTATCGTGTGCCAGGCAGGTTGAAGTGTTCTCCTACAGGTTTTGTATATTGCATTCCTAATATCTGATTTGTGTCATTTTCCTTTCCATAGAGATGTCAGTTGGGCCGTGTACATAGCAGAGGGCATTGCTGGCATACGATGGCCTATATTACATTGGTGGACGTGCAGGTGATGAACCTGTGATGGTGTGCGATAGGTTAGGTCCTGTGATGGTGGCTGGTGTAGACATGTAGGCAGATTGCATCGAGGTTTGTTGCATGGATTGGTCTGAACTAGAGTTACTATGTGTGTGGCAGTTACGGATGAGAAATGTTTCAGTTTGGCAGGTTGTCTGTGGGCGAGGATGCCTGCCACAAGCCTGTGAAAGTGCGGGATCATGTCCAGATGGGTTGTAGATCTCTGATGATGCATTGGAGGGTTTACTGCTATTGATGGCCAGTGGAATCTGTTGGTTTTCTTTTGGGTTTGTCTTGCGTAGGAGGCTTCTGGGTATACGTCTGCTCTGTTGATCTGTTCCTTATTTCCTCGTACAGGTAGTGTAGTTTGAGAATACTTGATGGAGATTTTGTAGTATTGTCCTGTCTGAGGGTTAGAGCAATGCGGTTGTCTCAGTGCTTCGCTGTAGACATGGATCGTGTGATGTGTCATCACATACAGAGAAACTGCTGAGCTTCAATTCATCTGCAAATTACCACATCAGTCTCAGATTAAACAAAGACGTGAATGGCTTGCCAACTACAAAAACCAGTTTCTCTTCCCTTGGTTTTCACACCTCAACTGTAGAACAGGGTTCATCTTCTGATTGAACTAACCTCGTTAATCTCTAGCTTGCTTGCGTATATATACTGCCCTGGAAATTTCCACTACATGCTCCACAAGGGGGTATTCCCCCGAAAGCTCATGCTCCAAACGTCTGTTAGTCATAAGGTGCCTGTCATGGTATAAGTCCCCTCTGAACCTTAGCATCCAAAAGATGAGGGTACAGATGAATTCCCAAAGCTTAATTACACTAGATCTTGTAGTGCGCCACTACCGATTTGCAGTGCCTGGTACACTCGGTCCCCAAACTTCCCAGGGGACCCCAAGACCCAGGCCCCCTGGATCTTAACACAAGGAAAGTAAACCTTCCCCCATCATTGCTCTCCAGCTCTCCCTGGTTACCCGAAGTCACTGTGATTCAACTCCTTATCCTAAAACAGCGAAGGAATGTCACCTTTCCCCCTCTCTTTCCCCTCCAAAAGGCAATAAGATTCAAGCTCCATGAATCTAAAACAAGAGGACATTCACTTTCCCCCCTCCCTCTCCCGGAGAGAGGAGAGTGACTAACACAGAGAGAAATCAGGTTTTTCCTCTCCCTCTTTTTCCTTTCTCTACAATTCCTGGTGAGTATAGACACCCTCCCTGGGTTTTACACAAAATAATCAAAAAATCCTACAGGTTCTAAATAAGAAAAGCTTTTAATAAAAGAAAGAAAAAAGTAAAAGTTGTCTCTGTAAAATTAAGCTGGCAACGTTACAGGGTCTTTTCAGCTTATAGACACTAGAGAAAATCCTCCTCCAGCATATATACAAATTGCAAGAGAATACAATTCTTCCAGCAAAATACACATTTGCAAATAAGAAACAATCAAAAGAACTAAAACCACTTATTTACTTAGTGCTTACTATTCTGCTATAAGAGGACTGTATCAGAGAGATTGGAGAGACTTATTGCATGTCTGATCACTCTCAGAACCCACGAGAGATTAAAGCAAACCCAAAAAAACAAGGCTTCCTCCACCGAGATTTTTAAAGTATCTTGTCTCCTGATTGGTCCTCTGGTCAGGTGGTCCAGGTTCACTGTTTGTTAACCCCTTACAGATAAAAGAGACATTAACCCTTAACTATCTGTTTATGACAGTGCCACAGGATTCTTTACTGCTCATATTGATAGAAATCCAAAGTAACTAGTGAAATAAGTGGAGTTGTTCAGGATGCACCTGGTTGTAGCTGGGAGTTGTATCTGCCCTGTTTCTTTCAAAAATAGCTTTTATTTAGTTCTGCATAGACAGGTAAGCATACATAACACAGCAAGACAAGAATAAATTGTAAGTCAAAGGAGCTCAGTGCAAGCATATTTACAAGCATGACAATGGCTCATTACTGACTCTAACAGAAAAGCCCACAATCTCATATTTTTGTTTGTTTTTGTACAAAAGATCATTACCTTCAGGAAGGTTTTGCAAAAACTTGTTTGAATTACAGGACAATGTGCCTCCAAAAGAGGACAAAACAAACAGGCCAGTTCCATTTTATTAGGGCAATTCATTGCACCCTGGAGAAAGTCCAAGAAATAGGGCTTTGTGTGCATGACGGGGAGTGGGGAGTAATGATGTTTCATATATATATATATATATACACACATTAAAAGAAGAGGGATGGTCCATTTGTTAAAGGGCTTGCCTGGATCTTATGAGATCTGAGTTCAGTTACCTGCCCTGTCACAAGCTTCTCATGTTAACTTGGACAAATCTTTTTAGAGAATAGAATATCAGGGTTGGAAGGGACCTCAGGAGGTCATCTAGTCCAACACCCTGCTCAAAGCAGGACCACTTCCCAGGTAGATTTTTACCCCAGTTCCCTAAATAACCCCCTCAAGGATTGGACTCATAACCCTGGGTTTAGTAGGCCAATGCTCAAACCACTGATCTATCCCTCTCTCTCTAATCTCTGTGTGTGTCAGTTTCCCATCTGTAAAATGGAAATAATGGTAATCCCTGTGTTACAGTCCTGTTGTGAACTTTAATATGTTAAAGACTGTGAGGTGCTCAGATACTCTGGTGATGGAACATATATGTACCAGAGAGATAGGGAATGGACTGGATCTCAGTGCAGTGAGACATAAATTTTTCTCAGAGACTAACTCATCTGATCACCCTAAAGCTTCTAATGCATATTTAGTCTTGTATACCTGTTATAAAAAGACAAATATTCACTTAACTATTAATGATATCTTCTCCCTCACAATTCATTTCTGAAGAATTCCTCTTGGTTGATATCTTGTTGCTACTTCCATTTTCATCCTGTAGCTGAGTTAAACCCTTGTTCCTTTTACAACCCACCTACTGAAGCAACACTCATCATTTTTGATTCACTTTTTCCGAGATTATGGAGTGGTGTGGATTGCCAAATTTCGTACAGTATCTACCAATCTTTATGAAGGGGGAAGAAAAGTCTCTTTTTAAAAAAGTGCTTATGTATCACTGGAAACAAAATAAAAAAAATTTAAAAGAATTAAATAAAACCCCCACACATTCAAAGAATGTTTAAGGTGGCTAGAGAAAAAAATGAATGAAAGGAAATGTTAGTGAAGGGTGAAAGGTACCATATGTCCTCCAAAGTCTAGGCACAATAGGGAACCATATTAATGACTTTCTTAATGCACCCTGTTGTGCCTAGGTATTGAAGGGCATATGGTGAATTTCACCCTGAACTGTGAATTTCCTGGAACAGCTGTAATGTTCTTTTAATGTTTTTGTGGATAATTACATAGCTTCAGAATTTTTTTAAACATTTTCCCCTCACAGTTATTAGAGGGCACTTATACTTTGCAATGGCATACTATGCCTAACCATCAAAGCTTCCCTCTTGAATACTTTGACCTTCTGTTTGTTTTGGGTATTTATTATTTACTGTGCATACATTGCACCTTACTATACACCCTTTATGTTGCATTCCTTACACAGTGTATGCAGCAGGGAACGTGAGTTTGCTGTGCTCCAGCACAAGTGTCAGCAGAGGTGGTGCTTGGGCAGATGTGAGGTTAAACAATGGGTTTAGTCCTCTGCAGCAGTTGGTAGTATGTTTCAAGCATGTTGTGTACTCACTATCCAGTACACAGAAAAAAAAGGAGACAGTGAATGACCACACAGTGGGTGTCTCTGAACAGACCAGAGATTAAGTATGTTTTCAGCTAAGCATGTTCTTCGCTGGCATCTCTCTAACTACTAGATAGGACCAGTGTGCGTGTAGAAACGTGGGGAGCATGGGAGTGCATAGGGAAGGGTAACAAACTGTTCTTGGTCAATACCTAAAAAAGATTACTCTTTCCTTACACTCAACCACATGAGGAGAGCAGAGAAGAAACTGTGCCTCTCTTGTCAGAATTTCTTCACGTGCTTCCTCCTGGGGCACAACTACATGTCACCCCTTATATCGATGCACAGCATAACTCATTTTTAATTTTACCTGTAACTAGTAAATGCTGAATTCTGATTTTTTTATGGTCAGCTTTTGGCACTGTGGGATCCAGCTTACAACAGCTGCTATAAATGTATGTAGGGAAACAATATCAAGGGACAAAACTTACTCACATTATGTGCAAAGTGCTAAAATAGTGGGCTTTGGTTCTGAAGTGTGTCACAAAATAATTTTAGCGCTATTGCATAATTACTTTTCTCATATTATTTAAAAACATATCTATATCTATATCTATACATCTGGTTTCAGGACTAAAACCTTTTCCAAAATTACTTTGTTGGATCTTAAAGAAAATTGATTCTCTCTTTTTATTTGGTCGTACCAAAAATGTTTATATGTACAAATAGCTTACTGTCCTTTAGGAGAAATGCTGATTGACAAAAAACTTAGGCTGAATAAAGTTTTATAGACTGTTGTTCCCTTTTATTGTTGCTGTATTTTCCTTTCTGTTATCACCTACTTTACCTGAAGGTGACAATACGTTTCACCTGTCTTCCCCAGTCTCCTCACCACCTTTAACACAGCTGCAGAACAATCCACAGGATGGATATATATATTTTGAACATGTATTTATATTACTGTCAACCCTAAGTAATAAAAAAATCATGACACTAGTTCAAAAGTCAGAAGCCTTTATTTTAATACATTCCAAATATGGATTTTTATTTGTTCTCTGGTTTCTGAAACTTTTGTGTGCTCTTGGGTCACATCTGCAACCGTAAGGACTAGAAGCATTACTATTACTACTACTAAAACATAAAGCGTCCCACCTTATTTTTACAGGAGCGCTGATTACATAATCAATGTTGCCAGCTATTGGTATTTTACACAAGTATTTCATGCACCAGGTGCTGGATAATATCATAAGAAGACTCTATGCTTATAAAACTAAATTGACTTGAGAGAACTATTGAAAAAGATGTCACAACTACAGACAGTATTGGAGCCATGTGTGCATAGTTTGTCTTCCTGGTGACTTCTTCAACCTCTTCTAACCTGCAGTATATGCTCCTCCCTCAAAGTTCCCTACAGGTTGCTCCAGTGATTACTTATCAGTATGTTTTTTTCCCCCTAAAAGCTCAGGCTTCTGGAGTCATGTGAATATGTCTGAATCCCAGCTTTCATTTTTTAAGGGAATCTAATGGGCTTCCCTTCCCCCCTCTTCTTAGCTGGGTTGCAGGTGGGTGTGATTTGAGAGACAGGTTGGAGGAATGGGAATTGAAACAAAGTCTTCTTTCAGTGGGTGCTGCTGCCTATCACCAGCTCTCTAGGAGTCAGGCCCTGTGGTCTGAGGGCTCTGGCTGCATTACTGGATTTTTAAATAATGTGGTCTTGCATCATTCCTTCAGAATCCTTGATGTTACAGTTAGTTTCTAGCCCTCAGGGTTATGGAGAAACCCCCAATACACCCTACAGGCTCAAAGAGCTCAAGGCTAAAAATAGAGCCCAGAATTTTTTTTTTTTTTTTTTTTT